>NW_020211217.1:278905-348475 GCF_003070985.1 Temnothorax curvispinosus | reverse complement strand
GATAATAGCGATTAGTCGATCATCAACGTATATGCTGGGTATGCATAAAGCCACGTCGATAAACTGTCATTGACGGACATCGTATATTTCTCTCTCGGACGCTCTTACATGTGTCGGCGACACGATCATCAATTTTAAAGTTACGCGGGTAAAGTTTATTTCGCGAGTGGCGTGCAAAGGCCGGGGCTATTGTGAAGTTGTTCAAGTTGTTGGAGACCCAACCCCTCTTCCAGCCTTTCCACTGCGAACGAAACCCAGCATTCGCGTTCCTCGTCGAGCTCCTGGTAAAGGGGTATCGTACCGGGGCCGGGGGGTGTACGTGCGCCGGAATGTTGCCGGGACAAGGTTGTTTTGTGTGTAGAACACGCTGCCTTCTGACTACATCAACGTAAGACGGGGGACGATACGAGAAACTCCGAGAAGAATGATGAACGCGTACGCTTTGCACGTAAATGCCGTCCGAATGCAACCTGAACGGAATTCTTTCTGTCGATACGACAGACTTAGCTGAGAGATACCTTATGCTCATTGATATATGCGCATGAAAACGTGCCAGCTCAAATTTCTCGCGCTTCCATTAACGATAAAACGCTCACAAACTCAACGAGCTGCGAAACAAACATGAAAATACGTTTCAGAAAACAATGCGTTCATTTATTGATCGTCGCAACATCAAATATTGATCTCTTAATGCGCGTATCTCGTACGTATTCCGTGTATCGGTAACCTACCATTCCATGAAATTTCCCAGAGCTAGCTGGTAGAAAATTATTTTATTCCGATTGTTTTATATTGCTCTCGTGTGCTATTCTAGCTTTATTAAATTCTGAAACATATATGTATATGTATATGCTATATGCTTTCCCCGAGAAACAAATTTGTTCTACACAACCGCACATTGTAACATAAGAGATTTATGTATTGATTCATTTTTATTTATATGCGAAAAAAATTTAATAATACAATAATTTCAAATTTATACCTCACAGATGTTTATGTATCGAATAAAATCATATCGGTTAAATGCTAATAGCATGGGTAAAACTGAACTTTATTTAAAAATAATTTCTCTCTGATACTTTCGTCCAGTTCCTTTTTGAATTCTCTCTTTTGCCATGTTATCTCACGTAAGCTGTAAGATCATTATCACGGATATGATCCTACAAGTTATATCTCTAGAATTACACGGAGTAGCTTAAATAAATGCGCTGTAACTCTAACGTCATCTTCTAGTATTAATGAGATTATGTCTAAACGTGTGTGTGTGTACAGTTAGTAAGTGCAATAATGAATGCGGTGCATAGATCCAGTAATTGAAGTTAACTGCTCAAAGTCGCGATCATTAATTATATCAGCGGAGAGACCGATAATGATTTTGACCCAATTAATCGCTCTAACAGGGTGATTTGCACCCGTTTGCAGCACGCGCCGCATCAGCAGAAAAAGACGTACGCGTTTAACGTAATGGATAAAAATAAATGGAGCGTTTGTATTCGTAATTACAGGCGACGGTCAATGCTCTTGTTGCAAAATGTATATCAACATTAATTATTCTTTTCAAAATAACCATGTATGCATACATTTATCAAATGAAAACGTTATTAATTATTTATTATAACTATACAAAAATTACGATAAACATAAAAACATTTTGGAATATCTGCATAAATAATTTATGATATAATTAATATAATAAAGTAATATCAATTTAAAAATTCACGCACAGATCATTGCACAGATGTTTACAAATTTTACACAAATCATAAATATTTTATAACATTAAATTATGATCTTTCAATATTTTATTTTTCTGCAAGATATACAGATTTTATTATTTATTTTATTAATTTTCAGAAAGGATTATAATGTCTTTTTGGTGGAAAGATCGCAATACCTTTTTATTTAGTAATCGAAAAGTATTAAGGTTGTAATTATAAAACGCTATTAATAACGCCTATTTCAATTTGTCTAATTTATATCAACGTAAAAATTTTCCTCAAGAAACAGTTATAAGAACAAATGTTTTATAACGATCTCACATAATCGGATCGTTATATTTATTACAATCCTCCGCTATTCCGATCCAAGTGTGAAAATGTCATCAGCATGAATATGCGCAAGTTTCAAACGTAATTGTAACGCGTACGTCTTTTCTTTTGTAACATTATTACTTCAGTGTACTCCTACTCTTGATTAGAATTAACTCTCTTTTATTGATCTTAGAATGGCTCACTCTTTAGCGATATCTTGCTTCTACTCGGCTATATCTCTGTTACCCACTCAAAGTTAGTTCGAAGCACGCGACAAGAAAACAATATCCCCGTTCGTGTCTTTCATTCACTCTCGAAGAGCTTTTCTAGAATCGTACTAATCTTTAACAAGGGAGCCCTACACCCTGTAACGCATTGTGCAAGATCTTACTGCTTCTGTGCTTCGTGGAGCAAGTTTCAAACTCGGTACAACTTCAGTTAGCTTTAGACTTCTTGGCCCCACTGAATGCTACGAACAAAATTTATTTATATCCGTACACGCCACTTCACACACAATAACAGAAACTTCGTCCATGAAGTCATGTAATCATAGTGAAATGAGGGCTAGGGAGATATTCCAGTTAGGGGTCCCGAATATCGAAACTGCGATAGCAAAAACCTGTCGTAATTACGTTCGACCTTTAAATATGCGGTAAGTTTGCGAAAAATAATGTAGAAAAATTGATTACCGAAACAGAATGTCGTAAAATGTTTGATGAGATAACAAGTTGATGAAAGAATATAGTGATGAAGTTCCCGAGACTTCCTGCTGCCTTTTATATTCATGCTCAAAGTTGTGAAACGCAAAAGTGGAGGGAAAAATATTGCCAGGTTGAGGTCCGCTTTATAGCGGGGAGTTGATTGTGTGTGCGTAAAGTGGATACAAGAGTCTCCATGGAGTAATGTATGACGGCGTGGTTTTTATGCGTCTGCGAATGAATCAGTAAAGGCATTTTTAGTAACGCGAAGTGATAATAAATTATATACACGAACCCGACACATGCAGGTCTCGAGAGATACGTTCGTGATAAATTCGATGGGTAATCGTTGCGACTATCAGCTGTGTGCTGTGTATAAAAGCTATATTACCGTATTCCTTTTTATTTCATTTCCATCCGCATACCTATTGATTATTTGTCGTTAATTATTTTACCTCGTTGCAAAAACGAAAAGGACCAGGTGTACAAACGACTCACTCTCTCATATCTCTTTAATGAGGTCATATGTTTTATTCAATTTCATAATTGCGCGTTCATCCAATCTACGAGTCATTTTTATCGCGGCGAGAGTGTCGTTTTGACAAGCTTATCGAGATAAACGTGTCATTTAGCGCGCTTTAACTTTCGCTGTACTTTTAATGACATTGCTTGAATTAATTATTCCCCATCGAGTACTCGTGGCTGCAAGTAATGACCAACGCGTCACTTTTCCGAGAATACGCAACACGAACGTAAGCCACGTCACGTAGTTTTGAAGTGCAAACCTCTGTCACGGGCGATGAGCACGCGTCCACTAACCCAGTTACAAGTTAAGACTGCAAGCTAGATTAGCTGCTATACAAAATATACTTTTACCCATTATTGTTTTCGAAGATATTCTATCGAAGGTATTTTAATTGCTCCGTTAAAATAAAAAAAAAGAAAACTGTAAATATATATATTAAAATGGTAAATATATTTTCTAAAGTCATATCATACTAAACATGATGAAGCGCGTTAGAAATAATACAATTTACAGTTAATATCATATTTCGTTTGTTTCATATATTGTATTATTAAAACGGAAAGTCAGCTCGGTTAATAAATTTAATTACGTTATTATTTCCAATCCAGTGAAATGGCATAATTGCATTCATTATTAGTTATATTAATAATAATTAATTTAATAATAATTAAGCAATATTTGTGTTTGTTGCAGGACGATTTCTGATCTATCCAACGGAAACAACAACAGGTAAGATGCAAAGATATTTAAACATTGCATGACATAGTAGCTACATCAAAATTGGTTCATATCTATTAAATGTCCTACTCATTTTATTAACAGATTATGCATGCATGTTATTAATGTTATATAATTTAAATTTTATTACGTATTGGCGTATTGCGTGTTAAAGCGTGATGAAGCGCAATCGCAACTTTCATCTATGCTTTACGAGCGACGTTTTTATTCGACAATTCCGTTCAAGAACTGCGAAAATTCGCAGTCTGGAATATGGGTGCAAATTTAAAACTTGGAAAGATTCATGACGAATGTTGCAGGCATTCCTGCGTTACGCAAAAGTCGCGCGCGAGCCGCAGCAAAGAAACAAAGTAAATTACGTCATGTATACTTTCGCTGTTAAGACGAGAGTTTATTCCGCAGACGGTTTAATGTCGTAAGTTTACAGAGGACCTTCTCACGGAAGAGGCGGGGTGCCTTCGGCTGTTAGGTATAGGTGTCAACGTTATAGGTGGCTCTTTTCGCCAGGGCTTTCTCCGTGTGCGTCTTACTTCCCCTCCCCGCCTCTTCCGGTTTCCTCGAAAGGAGCTCACAACGTCCGTGTATTTCTCTCCTTCTACGGCTCTTCCTCTATCCTACCTACCGCGCAATGCCCGAAGGTATGTTGCAGCTTACAGTCTCACTGTTTATCTTCAGCCGTGAGCTTTTGTGTTTGCACAAGCTCCCTGGCACTACCAACCGCCGCGCCGCGCCGCGCGTATCCACATCGACCCCGTCCTTCGCGGCCAGCTCCGTGCAAGACGAACTACCGCGGTTCTCTATTTATTTAGTTTTTTTCTCGGAAAGTTTGTGGATCCTGTAGGAGAAATGCTTAATTGTCGTAAGTGTCCGCACCGCTGCACAGACCTTGGAAACGTTTTCTTGACGAAGCCTCACCGCGGATTTTTTGCCATTTCTGCAAAGATTAAAATTCATAGTGAATGTAACGAGCGTGAATTTATTTGAATGAATTAATTTTGATATCTTTCAGTCACGATTCTATATTTTATTTAATATTCCCTTAAAAAATGTATTATTATTCGTTTGAATAAGTCCGATACATTTTACGATACTTTCATATTTTTCTATCTCACTGTGTGTGCGGTATGAATTTTTACTGGCTGAAATTTTTTAAATCTTTTTATTATATATTCGTACAGTTCTTTCTCTCTCTCTGTTTTTCTTTTTTATATCCATATTAATTGAAAGTAACGCCAAAATATTCATACGTTATATCGTCGAGTACATATAGCCCTGTCAGTTGGAAACCATGTCTAACGGGCCGGCGTGAATGGATATTAGAAAAGTTTTCGTGTGAAATTCTGCACATCGACACGAGCGACATTGCTGGTGCTGCGGTTTCGCGTTAAAAGAAACGTCTAAATTACCCGCGATAGCATCGAATTCCAAACCGGACCGGACGCGACGCGCACGGGTTAGCGCGGGTTAAAAAGTACGATGTGGATACTGCGGGCGATGTTCCGTGGCGGTAGTTTTTGCAATTAGCGATATCGGCTACGTCATCCGACACGTTCGGTCGGCCGGGCGACGCGATGCACCGGCTGGTGCGGGAATGCGCACTTCGTAGCGTCGTCGCGTCGGTGCCGCCTGGCGTATCGCCAAATTTCCAGCTGACCCATCCTCTTTCTCTCTTTCCCTTTTCCCGTATTCTCCGTACCCTGCTCCACCTGCCTGCCGTCGACTCCCGCGCGTTGTATATATCGACGCCCAGGGCCATGCGCGTTATCAAACGATTTATATCGGTGTGTTTTGCAAAATTTGTGGAGCCAAGGCCTTGCGACTGGCACACGGGGTGCGCGCCAGTCCCGCTCGGGGAATGCATTAAACGTTAACGGCGAAAATGGATAACGAGGGAAGCGGCCGGATGGTGTGCGCGGCGCCGGCAAAGGGCACCTCGTGCATCGCCATGAGCCAAAAGATACCGCCGCGGCGTGTTATCGGGTTTAATCTAGGATCGTTAATAACCTTTCGCTTTTGTGCGCGCGTACGCTGCAGAGGGGGAGAGAGAGAGAAAGAGAGAGAGAGAGAGAGAGAGAGAGAGAGAGAGAGAGAGAAAGAGAGAGAGAGAGAGAGAGAGAGAAATAGACAGAGATCCAGGGGTGTACGCGCGTTTCCACGCGCTCATTCGCGGCCAGTCGAGGCTCAGGATTTATGCCTGTCCTCGATAACGCACGCCGTAACGTTGAAAGTCCCGGAAGCCACGCCTCGCATTTACCGTTAAAACGCGCCCATCTCGTGGCCGTGATCTCGATGCCGCTTTTGACTATCCGTCTTCCTTGTGGGTGGACACGCGTCGCTCGCAACGAACGCGGCGCGGCCGTTCGCGATAACGTCCGCGAAAATATTCGTCCCGTTACCGTAAGTCTCGACGGCGGAAGAAGAGAGTCGCCTGGAAAATCCTGATCCCGAATTTTCTCGGCGTCTGTTGGCAGTAAGAGATTCAACGGAAAATGGGACGTACGTTTCGCGTTAAAGAGAAGTTCCAGGCCGCCCCGGGGATACGAGTCGGCGACGGCGGCTTAGCCTCGAAGTGATTGCGTAAAGGGCGCAGCTGCAGGCACATTCGAGGATTCTTCGGGGAATCCGGGCGAGCACCGTCGCCGGGATAACGTCGGAGAACAAAGAGCGGACTAAGCTAAAATAATTGCCAATTACAAAACCGAGCTGGATATTAACATTATCTTGGGGAGGCACCGCAGCAGACCGGCGACGTTACCTGCAGCTGCAAGACGATGAGTTTCTTTGTAAGAATGTTTTTCCGCGTCTCTCAGCCCGGGGAAAATCTCGAGGTGGAGCAGTTGCCGCATGCGTTTTCTTCTGCGATAACCGACTGTGCCGCACCGTCGGCGTCGTCGAGATAAAGAAGATCGTCCGCCTCCGAACAGAGGAGCGCGGAAATTTTCGCTATGAACAATTATTACTACAGCTCGGAGAGCGCTCAACTTTTGAATATCGTTATGACGTGATTTTATCTACTGGTGCGGAGAAATTCACTAATGCAAGAAACGGGAGATGAGTCTTAAAAGTGCAACACTCGCAATTGCGCGGATATGAAGCAAACGTATTGCGCGTTTAATCTGGTTAAACACAAGAAACGGTTAACCGAAACGAGATATGAGCCAGATTTACGGTAATATAAGCAGAATTGCGTACGTAACACGAAGATTCACGAAGGAATAATTTAATATTTTTTTATGGTCACGTAACCGCAGTTGACATAAAACAAATTTCATGGATATGATATGACATACAATTACCAGTTCACCAGACTTGAAGAATTTTTCAATGACAATCGTGATACTCTTCATAATTTCCCGCTGCATAACTCGGTCTAAAGCAATATCGCAATTGTCACTATTGTGCTCTTTCCCGTGCAGCAATCTATATCAGGAGATTTTCAGCTTCTTTGTTTCTTCCGCCATTCTCTAACTCTTATTCTCTTACTCTCAAGCGTACAATCTTGAATCGGAGTCAAATCCTCGACTCAGCTATTCGCGCGAAAGAAATTTCCGATTAAATCGCATTTATTAAATTTGTCTCGATTTACCTCTAATATAGATATATAACTCCTGTCTCTAACGGTGACAGCAGAAAAATTACAAATGACACGATACGAAACGATTGTAGTGGTCGTGTTCAGGCAATTATCGGACAGAATTCAGCATATTTGTACCGGAACAGTTCTGTCACAAATAAATATGAACGACGGGTTTCCGACAGGGAAATAACGAGATTCCGCGACCGCAATTCTGCGTTGCCGGCCATTATTTTCCATTAATCCGCTATGGCAGGAAAAACCCGATTCCGGATTGAAGAGTCACTCTCGTCTTCTCATTCGGATTTCCGAGACAACCCCCCTGCCTCGATTTCATTCAAGGTAAAAGCGGAGAAGTAAATACAAAAAGAAGCCGTACCGTTTGCAAGCCCCTGCCCCAGCCCGCAGACTCGGCCTAAGATTCGGAAAACGCGTTTGTATTAATTAAAACGTAATTAATCAGAATTAAATTGACTCGGCCGGATAGGAAGGGCGGGAGCGAGACGACGAAGGAAATTGATTGGTTAAAATGGAAGAAGAATAGCATGGTGGCGGTAACTTTTCTCGACGAATCATCCGCTAATTCCGCGTATTTTCGCAATCACGACGCGCTCCAAATGGAGAATAATGTAAATATTTTACGAACATCCAATTAGTTAAAAAAAAAGAGTGCAGAATGCATTCAACATCAGTGTTTAATGATCTCTTGCAAGATTAAACTTCAGTTACTTGTTTATGTATCAAGATCAGGAAGCAAAAATGTATAAACACTTACATTATATTTTTGTATGAAAAGTCTTCAAAACAGATGTGACGTAAAGTTACTTCTCATCTGCACAGTTGCATACTGGTGTAGAGAGCGACACATTTTCTAGCCAGCTGTATATTCCGAAAAACGTCGGCAAAAAAGAGGTAAAAGGGAAATTTTGATTCGCGCACTTTTATATCGGTTTTTGTAAAATTTTACATCGGTGTGGTTTTCCGATTGTTAAAAGACACGGACATGCAGTTTTACGTGTAAAATTCAAGGTGTACAACACCACGACACAGAGTGCGAGAGTACAATCGCTAAAGCATTTATAAAGTTCTTTCAAATGTTCGGTCCGTGGACATTTTAAGAGTCGACCGACTTGCGCGCGGTTCTTACATCTCTCGGTCTACGTTGGAAAGTTCAGGGCTAACTACGGCGAAACTATTCAACATTTTTTCCCCGTTAATTAAATACCGTTCTTGTAATGGAGTTAAAAGAGTCGTGGCACTTTAAAATGTTAAATGGGAATTAGGTCACAAACGTACCGGTAAAATTCGTTCTTTTTTTTCCATTACTTCCCATAAACGCGTTTGGTCGATGTTCAGTATTTTCATTTATTTTCCAAGCGTTCGCGAAACATTGTTGCGGCCGAAACTTGGCATTGCTTTTCGATGGCTTTTTTTTTAACAAACAGCTGTTGACAGCTCGGCGACCTGCCATACAAGTGAATTTAAACGCGCATTCCTCTGTCAGCGGTTGCAAATGTTAAGCGTATCGAAATCAATGTTTCGCTGGAATTCCGCGAAATTTATTGCAAATGATACAAGTGATGCATACTTAAAATTTTAAATCTCACGAAGTGTGAAAAATAATTCCAGCATATATAGTTATAAAAATAATTACATTGCAGTAATTGCCTTACATGTTACCGTTATCTTTAACATTATACCCATTAAAAACGCCAATATTACGACACATTTATTACCACTTCCCGCCACACCTGGCGTACAATTTCGACGTTCGAGAAAAGCGCTCGCAACGAAGGCAATTCAGGAAATACGCGTTCGATGTGGCGGAAACGCGATCGCCGACGTAAGTACTTGCAAGCGCGCCCGCGCGCACTTGCACGTGCCCAAAACTCGTGGCGTTACTTTTTCGCGCGACTTACCGAGGAGCAATAAAGGCAAACGACGCGCCACGTCGTGCCGCACCGTACGATTTATTATCTCGCGGTAAGCCCGCCGACTCTCGAATGAATTGCTCGGTCGCAACTTTTTCGTAAGGTCCTCGGAGAACAAAGCCCGACTATAGATACCGTGTGATCGGAAGGACAATAGAATTAATGGCCGGTGAGGAGCGCTCGAGAGAGAATTTTTCCGCCCGCCATCGTGCCACAGGGTCGTCCACTCCCTTCCTCCCTCCCCCCTTTACCGTTGCCCCTCACGGCGTGAAATAACGGCTTGCCGCTACGCCGACGTTGGATATCGAGGTGGCGGCGGTCGATTCGGGGGAGACTTCGGCGGGAATTCCGACGTTGGACGTGTCCAAACGTTATCGGAGGGCGGTCATCGCTGAACGCCACCAGAATATAGAGACCGGGGACCGGATGCTACTCCGTTTCGTGCACATTTCCTCTCTCTCGTCAACGGACCCTATCGTGAGAAGCGAATGAAAATGCCTTCCGCTCCGATCTTCCTGGAAGGAACTGTATCGTATGTAGTATATGTTTTCGCAGCCGCGACGTAATGTAATATTAAACGAGACCCCTTCGCTTCGAACCGTCAGTTCGCTCGACGAACATTGTCCCTGGATCGATTTGGTACACGGGATGGGGTTGCGCAGGAGAGAATAGACCGTTCGAATCGCGTTATAAGACGGAAACGCGATGAGCCGTTATCTCGAATTTATCGAGGATTCGACGGATAGGTGGGAGAACGCGCCTATTCTAAAGGACATTGGTTGCCATGCTGCCATGCTGCCGCGCCTGGTGAAAAGGCCGCGAATAAATTGTGCGCGGAAGCGGATAACGCGTGAATCGAGAACGCCGAGGAGAGAAATCTGGTAAAAAGCAATGTCGTGTGTTGTCTGGGTTATAGCTTGCTCGAAAATACAGCTTCGTTGAGATCAATAAAACCTCAATCCCGCTCTCTGGCCCGCGGCTAACGGCGTTCTCGAGAAAGCTCTCGCGCCTTTTATCCGCTTCCCGATCGTGCACCACTAGGAGTGTATATTAAGTGGCACTAGCATCGATTAAATTCCTTTTATTTCTTTCAATCACGTGTTATTTCTCGGCTGTTTATCATGTGGATTTAAAAATGACGGATGCTCAAACAATCGTGCATGTTGTGGATTACGTTGATCATATCGATTGCTGTAAATTAATTATAAAATCATCGTTATTATTTAAGAACAAGAAACAAAAAATATTCACGTGATCATGCCGTACCTACGCGATCGCTGATAGTTTAAATTTACCAGTTGCACTAATGTTGACAGACAATTGCATTCTAGCGACGAAAGTTGCAACGCGATGACCAAGGATCAATAAAATCTATGAACGTGCCAGGAATCTTCTGACCTACCTGCCTCAGTTCGACGAAACAACCGCAATCGGATCCTGTGGCAGCGATTACGCCATAGCAGCCGCAAAAGCGCTTTAACCGAATGCACGTTCGCGGCGTTACGCCCGACATTGGCGCACGGCCACTCGAAACGACGACACTCGTAGCCGACCGAGCGAATCGCATTAATGATGGTTACCGGAACAGCCAGCGGACGAGGATGCTTTATCGTGCTCCAGCCACGCCGTATGCGGACGGACAAGAAGCCATGAGCGGATAATTATACGGAAGTTTCCAATTACGGATAACGCCGTAGCGAGTAACCGTAGGTGTTAGCAGTCAGCCGCTATCTAATCCCGAATCGAGTAGGGTCCCTAGGACCTCCAAGCAGACGTCGTGTGCATTAAGAGGATAAGCCGAACCGTGATCGTAGATTAAGCGCGTAACACTGCGTGACATTAACCACCGCGATTGCGTTACGCATTGGAGCACGATATTCCGCGAATTTGTGAACCGTATAGAGAAACGATCATTCTCTTCCTATTTTGGATTACTTGCGAGAGTGTGACATATAAATCCGGTATTTAGAAAAAAAATTCTAATCACGAAAAGAATATTCAGAATATTATTATCGCGTTATCTTGTCGATAGTTTTGCAGCTAATTAATGTATTATTTTAAAAATATTCTGTTATAAGAGCAGCGCACAGAGATAATTATACTTCACGCTAATACAGACAGACTTATTGTACTATTTGAAATATTATATTTTAAATCATGAAAGTAATAACATTGTTAGATGGTTAAGGACCACGATGTGGATTCGGCTTCGTTGAAATTGGCGCTTTGCCCGATGACCTTTTCTTCGATGTGTAAGGTATCTTGAGCGTGACCATCGCAGAAGTGATTATGTGCGTGCATATACATCCACTGAACCAAAATGGTCTTTCGGAGGGTCCGAGCTAAAAAGAACGTTACTCTTAATGAGCTGGCCCACCGCCAGTTCCTTGTCCGATGGACTAACCCATCCTGAAACTCGAGTCAATTTGCTCGGTCATAGACTTTTGGATACAAGCGCCCGTCGTTTGATAATGGTTTCCGAAAAAAATTCAGTATATATCGTCATTTTAACAATGTTACTTGTTACAATTTAACTTTAATAAACTCTATTTCTTATATGCATCTATTTTTGTAAAAGTAGTAAAATGTTTTTAAATATAAAAAAATGTGTCTGATAAAAATATAGTCAATAAATACAGCTAGTCAACAAATACGTATAGTTAATAAATGCAGCTAATAATACAGTTTCTCGATCGCGACCGATTTACGTGAATCTCACTCGCACTGTAATTAAGTATGCAGATATACCCGGCAACATTTCCGTGGGCTCTCCCACGCGCGCGCGCGCGCGCACGAGCGTTTGCTTCGGAAACTATCGCAAACTATGATCCAAGTTTACGCGATATACGAACAGAGCCAGAGAAATCCGAAGAACGACGAGCGGAATTACAAGTATTACGTTGATATCGTCTCTCGCGACCTTATCGATCGTTCAAAATCCCTTTCCATAGAATGCAATTTGGAGTATTCGTTGGCTCTTTCCCGTTTCGTTGCCCCCCGATGATGGATTACCCCATTACGAACGGATTCTTTCTTCTTTTTTCTTCTTTTCTTTTAACAGGTCCCTGCGAGCTGACCCAATATCACGGTGGCATAATAATAGCTGTGCCGGCGCGGCGCACGCCAGAGTGGGTCTCGGCCCTCTTGTTCTTTGAAACAATAGGACGTTACTTTGTTTTCTGACGTACCGTCGTTTCGGGCCGGTGAGCATATACGCGGAATCTAATCCATATCCTGGCGAGGATGAAATTTACTACTTTAATAACACCGCGCTCTCCGCTATCCAAGCGCAAGTGTACATACATACGAATACACACCCCGCGACCGCGCCGCCGGCGTACCAATGTTCTCTAACTTCCATCCAGCCTCTGTCCGACAGACGGGAACGATTTCGAGTATTTGGGTCAAGTTGTACCCGTTGTTTGCTAGTGACCGTGTAACGCGCGCGGCCGCTGGCTGCAAAACGTAAATCCGGTACAACCGTGGCAACTTGTTTCCTGTCGGAACGGAAAGTAGCATCGCTAATTTAACGACGTAACACGATGCCGCGGTGTTCGTTACCTGCGAGCAATGATATTTCTGTGGCGCGAAACAACGTCAAGACGCACGTCCGCTGACGAATTGCACGAAAATGCCCAAGTATGTACATGTGCTTCAAATCGCTAACGTGAGTCGGGAAGTCGGCATAATGATATAAGTTACTCATTGAGCAGAGAATTCTATATTGCGTTGTTTTATTTTCATATTAAAATAAACGCAGTTGTAATTTATTCCCGTTACCTTGATCTGATATAATTCGAATCATAATATATGCTAATTCGTTTATTTGATAAATATCCTTATTGTAATCTTATTGTAATCTTTTTCATGTAAGAGATTCTTAAAAAAAAGGTCTAAATTCATTATGTAAATAAAAAAACGTATTACTTTTAAAGATTTGATGTTATCACTGGTAAAATTTAATACATAGCAAACTTGAGGGTAACATCTTTACGAGAACGTATTGAGAAAGAAGTCTTCGGACGAAAATCCGGAAAGACGAGGTACACACACGATTCGACGGGATGGACTATTTTCACTCGTATACACACGTGCCCTATAAAGGTGCAGATTGGGATGAAGGAGCCGCTCCTTTATTTTCTTTACCTGTATGGGACGGTCACGTGCGCGACGCACAAAGGAGCGGGAAAAGGAACGGAGGGAGACGGAGGTACGAAAGGAGAAGAAAGAGAGCGATACACGATGTTAGGGTGGATCTTGGATACATAACGTAACGGATGGACAGGCAAGCTAAGGCTAGATGGGTAAGGCTATACTCCAAAGCTAAACTACTTTGCCCCGAGCAAGACGGGGGGTTGCGGGGCTTGAGTGCTAGCCGCTTGTTCTGTAATCCAATAGAGACCCTAAGACCTTTCCCACTCCACCGCCAATATAGGTACACACGCCGATAGGTACACCTTATGTACATCGGATACGTATGTAAATTTCAATATGGCGCGTCGAGTCTGCGCGTTTTTCTACCATCTACCCAGGTTGACCGAAAACAATCCACGATACCGGATGGAAATCCAGAACGATACCGGGAGCACCGCGGATGGTGGAAAAAGGATTCGTGGACCCTTTGGGCTCTTGAGATTTTCGAAATGTGAGGAATATGCGAAACTTATATAGATGACATTCTGGGTGACCGACCCTAGATGTTCTAGCGATGAAACGTGCAATGATTTCCAAATATCCTGCAGCATTCAAGATGATTGGATAAAGCATTCGAGCTGATACATTATTTATATTTATGCGAGCGTAATGTTTCCTCTCTTATTCGATATTACGAAAACTGTGATGAATATGCCATGCAAACGCGCCGTGCATTTCGATGGAAATCCAAATCGCTATTTATATAGGCTCCATAGTTTGATACTCGGTTAATATGGCCATTATTAATGGAACGAAAACGACGAATTACTAGTCATCCAATTAAAAGTAATTACATTATCGATTTGTGTTATTTCGATCAAAGTAGTTATGTATTTTTTATAATTTATATATTTAAGAATTTATATAGTCTATTATATTTTAGAGATTTACATACACAACACATATATATTTATGCATTCTTGCGCTTAAAGATTGTCATTATTAATGATAATAAATATCGCAAAATCTGTTTTTAAACTAATTTTTTATAAATTACCTTCATAGCTGACTACATTTTAAATGGTTGCATTTGTCTGACCTCATTTACTATCTCGCGCATAAAATCTCTAGGTAATATGTATATAATGCGTTCTCCTAAATGCACTGCTTTCCGCGGAATGCATGTACCTTCATTATTACCATTTCGTTATTACGTAAAATCTTTCTATATAAAATTTTCATACATAAGAGAATTACAAGGTATTATTTCGTCGATAAGCATCTCTTAGAACCATTCAGCAGAAAAATTATTATACATAATCACTAATGTACAGCAACCATTGGCAATACATTTGATATATCGGGTATAGAGATTTTGAATAATTATAATAAGGCGTATTATATCAAAGAGTCGCTAGTAAATTTTCGATATAGGAAAGTGTCTTGTCAGCAGCTACATAGAATTCGTAGTATTAGAAGCCCATATCACGTAGTAGTTCATCAGCGGTAGAATTGGCTACTCTTCTCGGGCATCAAGTTTTCTTGACCTGAAAACTTGAAACCCATGTTGCTTACATAAAAATGCGACCGTACATGAGAATGGTACCATTTACCGCATCATTCCAAACACCGGTGTTATGTAATAACTTAAAAATTTATATTTGGCACAATTACGGAACAAATTTGTCATATTGTCACACGATTGGTAACTGTTATAAAACGAAGTTAATAATTTATAAGATCTAGATGCATGATTGTTACATTTCCTGAGTGCTTCAGTTCCAATAAATTGATTGCGTTGCTGAAATAATGGGAATAAGAAGTTCTATTATCCAATAATTTTTATCGAAATTTCCTGAATGCAAATTTGCAGAATCGGCAGAATGTTGTAGCTCGTTAACAATCATCGTCTAATAAGTTTATTATGAAATGAAAATATTGAAGAATTTGATATTGGATTCTCTATAAAAAAAAATAATAAGCATGTATTCTTTGTAAATGTTCAAATAAATATCTGAGATGTAAAATTGCTGGCAGGATAAAACAGGTAGGAATATCCTGCGAATTATCCCGCACCCTGTAGTGTACCTGTAGTGTACCGACGTCGGTGTCCTACCCCTATATGACAGAGGTAGTTTTACTCGAGGTAGTCGGTAAGGAAGGATGGTTCGCAGCAAAGGGTGGCTTTGCCGATAGAGTATTGGGAAGCCCTCTGCAAACTGTGCACTGGGGTGAAACTCGAGCGATGGGGTTACCAGTAATTTTTGCCGTAGTAACGCACCAATAACATCCGTTGCTGTTTATGTAATCGTTCGCCGATAATTTTCCCAAAATGCTCAGCAATCTTGATAGTTTATAAACACAATTTACCACAAAACTGTTAATAACAATAAAATTAATACTTTTAGCGATGCATTTAGTTAAGAAATTCTTACATTTAACTCTGCATTTATCCGGTATATACTGAATTATACGACTAATTACTTAAATTTGAGTAACATGACGTTGTTTGTTTGTCGAGACAGGGAATGGGGACATTTCTTGTGCACTGATGAAGTAATTTTTGGATACCAAACGCTTCGAGCGCTATCAATCGAGCGCTCGTGGGGGGTGAACTTGCTGGTGCACGATTTTGTGTGCCGTATTTTACTGCGTCGCTGCTCGTAAAAGCTCGGATGCGAACCCCGTCGTTCCGGAATATCGATTTCACGGCTGCAGATATTCCTGCACGTGTCTTAGCTCGTGCCGGCACTTCCAGTCGTAAATGTGAGGTTCCTGCACCCTCCACGGCGGTCGCCGACAAAGTCGGGTCAGACGTCAGGAGTGAGTGACAGTCGTGCCGAGCCATTTTCTCGTGTATAACGGCCTGACACCTTGCAATAAGAAGGCATGACAGAAGGCTAGGAATGGCCGATGGTTCTGACAGGTGCGCGCGCAGGCGAAGATAGACCCTCGATGCTATAGACGTTCCCATTGTGTCTTATTCCCGGGTTATCATTATCGTTCTGTCTTCACCTACACTCTGCATTATGTATACGTCAAAGTACGATGCAAGCGTTGCGAGACACTCGTTATCGCATTTCAAGGCTTTCGCCGTGTTACATTACGTAGAGACAATGTCATTCCCCGAGTTGAGCTCGTCTATTTTTAACGGTGTCGTTATGTCATTTTTTCGTCTCGATTTTAAATTTAAAAACAACAAAATAAGCTGATGTAGGTAATCCGTATTGATTTTATCCTGCTAGTAAATAATAATCATATAACAATCATATAACAAACATCTAACAAATGTGCAATTTGCGAATACAAATAATAAAATATATAATCGTATGCCAAAGAAGTTATCCGCACATATATTTCACTAATACGACAAAAACGTGCATATAATAAAGAATATTATGACCGTTATAAACATATAAATTGTAAGTAATGCATTTCCGTTACATTTTCTACTTATAGATAACATTCGATATACTACCAAGAAGGATGCGAGAATGAAAAGGTAGCGGGCATTACCCATGGATAGGCACATAAAGTAAATCAAGCGAATAAGACGATAACGATTGAGGACATTGTACTGTTGAATAATACTGACTAATGGCACATCAAACGGTTGCTATAACATCAAACATTCAAGACCGTACTTATTTTAATTGTTGCACATTACACAGAATGTTGTCAATGTCGATGTCGATGCAAATGAGAGCAAACGCGTGAGTCTAGGCTTACTTAGATGACTCAAGTCTACCTTTACCTTTACAGCGCACAAGATAATTATTATTATTACTCAATGTCAAAATAGTATGCCATTCAGTATATTAAGGGACCTCTACTGTCAGTTAAGGTTGCTGATAATATTGCGAGAGAACACACCGAGTCGAATCGAAGAAGAAGAAAACACAAGAACTTATAGAAATATGTAAAACCTACGTCTTAAACGTATTTAATAAAAATACGTTTTTATGTGTGTTTTATGTGTTTTTATTTTCCTGAAATTGAGAGATTTATGAATTTATCTTAATTATATTTTTAAAATAAGAATAAAAAGATCTCGATGTAAAAAGCTGAATAGCCGTTGATTCACGCGTGCTGTTTTTTTATAAATATAAAAAACAATACGGAGAAAGAGTGACGATACTTTATGTCTCGCCTGAGAACGTAGTGCAAAAAGACAGGGGTGCGCGCACGCGGCTCGAAACTCCTCGCATTTCTTTTTCCACTGACATTGGAGAGTGATTAAAAACTTGATCCTACGGCGGCGCTCCATCTTTATCCGTCCACCCATCCATCGCTCCTGTCCTTCGAGTTCGTTTTACTCGACCTCCAACCTTTCGTTTACGATATAGGATAGCGGACAATATGGCGGAGTAATTGTTGTTCAGAGGGAACTCAGGGATGATAAGCAAGGGGGCTGGTGGAGGAGAGGGTGTGGGAACACGAACGAGAGAGGAGAGAGAGAAGCTCGACGGTGTCGGATTACTGCTGGCATTGTGAAGTCCAGACATGGGGAAGAAGAAGAGAAAGCGGCGACTGGGGTGGAGGTGTATAAGAACAGCGGTACGCGAGAGCGGGACCGGTGGATAAGACGGTGGAGATAGGCAAGACAGCGGGGACGAGCCTGAAGCAGAAGCGGGACGAAGAAGCAGAAGAAGAAGAAGAAGAAGTTATTAGAAATACCGTAAGAGAGTACAATACCACATCCACCCCGGAGTAAAAGAGTGAGGATGCGAAGGTGGATTCACCCTAGTTCCTTCTCTCGCCCCTTCCTTCGGCTTCCTTCGGCTTCGTGTATCTCAGACTCCTCGTCGGTGGAGTCGGCTTTCGCGGGACGTCGACAGAATCGAGATGGCGCGAGGGAATGTCGCTGACGAGAGAAAAAGAAGGCAAGCGAGAAGCGAGAAAGAGAGAATGAGAGAAAGAGAAAAAGAGAAACCTCTGTACCTTGGCGCTTCCTTTATTTGCCGCGATTTATTTTATGATACACACGCGCGCACTAACAGCGACCGGGCCATGGCACACACAGGCGAGCGGGGTCCTTGGTACTGTGTGCCCGGCCGAGTGGAAAAATGTGATATTCTCTGACAAATGGACGGTGGCGGCTCGTGGCAGAGATGTACGTTTAAATGCGATTGTTTATTTCGTGCTCGATTGCCCGCTAATACCAATTTGTGATGTTCCGCCGGTTTATCGCTCTTAGCCGCGACATCCCGACGGAGCTAAAAAGTATTGCAGCTCTGACGGAATGTAATCTTCTCATATAATTCAAACACATCTGTACAGTATTGCCACATGGAATATCTGTATATATTCGACACATACGATATTAATAAAATTAAACCAATGTTTACAAGAGCATCTAAAGTTATGAAATGATATATGCTTTTGCTGCGAAAAAAAAATAATTTTTCATGCTCGTTCATTTAAAGCTCATCGCGTGCTCACCGCGAGTTAATAAACATACAATTTATATGACCAACCTAATAGTTATATCTTACCATAACTGCTGCGTATTACGCTAAATGTGCAATTTTATACATCTCTGCCATTAAACATTATCCAGCGTGTCTATTATCGTGCAGTCAGTCAATAGTCTCCTACTGCACGCATCTATACTTAGACACAAGCCCGTCCCATTATCACATTACTAATATTCTCACTGGTCTCATCAATAATTTCATGCACCGTGCAATTTCACGCATCATGAATACAGTCTTACATGTGTCACGTTACGATATGATCCTCAATGCTTATCTATTATCAGATTGTTACATAATCATAAGTTTTTATTGGATCTAGTACATCTTGCAAGAAAATTGTCTCACGATGATTATGTAAAGTGTGCGATTTAATATCAATAATCCTATACGAAGAGCTCAAAGATTATTGTGCTGATGTTAGATTTTGAAACCATATTATGGACGACGTTTTTCAGTCGGATATCGCTATTGTTTTCAACGACAAAAGAATATTTGTGATGCGGAACGCAGAAGTGGATCTCGTAAGTGCGAAATAAGGGAGAGCTTTCTGGGGTGTTGGTCAGTTGTCAAAGGGGTGTCGGGGCGAAGGAAAGGAATGAGATATCGATGGCGCTAGGCGAGCATAGTGGTAGTATAGGCGGTCGTAATTGTTATCCGATCGAGACCAAGGGAAAGGGTCGCCGGAGGATGGATGTGACGTCATCGGGAACAGGTTCACCTATAATTGGATTTATGATCGGCATATCACCATCTACGCGTTCACAGGCATGAAAATATTTTATTCAAGCGTTCTGATTGCAAATTTGCGACGTATGTTAGCACAAACGTGCGCGCGCATAATTTTTTATATTACACGGGGACCTGAAAAAACTAATAATTCCATTTCGAATATTCATAAAAATAGTGTTCAATGCGTTAACGTAATGCGTTTTAATTCGATCGCCATTAAAAAATTATAAAATCAAATTAGACACTACATATTTAAGAAATAAATGTTATATAAGTTGCAGATGATAGTATTTGCTTAATCTCGCATACCAAGAATGTGCGTATACATGCGTATATGTGTGTGTGCGCGTGCGCGCGCGATTCGCATTTACGGCGCAATCATGGCACGATCGGGGAAAGTTTTAATTACCGGTATCAATTCGCATAACTCGCGCAGAGCCGAGAATTCAAGGCTTTTCTAGACACGCTGAATGAAGTTCAGACATGGGGGCATATCGCTATACGTCGGCGAAATCATTTCTCACAAGTTTTAATTGCCGCTGTCTATTAATACGACAATTACGGTAACGATATCTGCGTTCATTAAAATCCGGCTACACAAATATTTCAGTCCTTAGAAAATAGAGTTTCTCTCTTCGGGAATGAAAGTGTTCTTGCGTGTGACAATAATAAAACAAATTACTTGCTTGGTGTAAAACTGGTGGGATAAATTGAGTCTATAATTTATACATCTTCTCTTTAGCCTATGCGCGTTGCTGTTCTCAATCGTTGACGTAATTTATCGATATCTACGGTATATATGGTAGAAACATATCACTATGAAGCTGATTTCATAGTGATATGCTTCGTGTCTGCACCAGCTGAATTGCACTGATTGTATTCTCATGCAAAGTATGTCGTGCCCCTTGACTACATTGTTCCGTTCGTATTACCGATTATATTGCAACGTAACTGTTAAATGGGCGTATATTTCTATTTTGCGTAGAAAAGCAATAATATTTTTAACATTTTTGTATATATTACCAATTATTCATTTTTTAAAGATAATTTGAAGCAGTCTTTCTAAACATTAACATAATAATTTTTTCATAGTATTTTTTTTCATAGCATTCGAGAATATGTCTAAGCAATCATTTCATATTAATATTGTTATGCGTAACATGAATGATTGTCGAGCCATGCCAGTTCATTACAATTTGACGTAACGCGTGCTTGCTGAAACGCGAAGAATCATTTTTCATCTCGCGATAGAAACATAATCAGATTTCGTTGGAACTATCTATCTACACTCGAGAGGACCTCCCTCTAATCTTTTTCAATAGTTAATAGGATCAAAACGTTAATCAATCAAGTGCGAGGCAATTAACGTAACCTTTTGACAGGCGTTCTGTCCAAGATGCGAGTATCTGACGTGGATTTCTTTAATCAGTCACCCTCAATGCGGAAAATAAAGAGACGATGGGACACGAAGAGAGGTAGAGAAAGACAAACAGAAAATAAGTTGTAGCACAAAATGAATCGCGCGAATGGAACTGACAGATAATTTTATAATAATTGAAGAATGATGCGACTATAAGAAATTGACTTTATATTTTGTTAAAATAAACCGGATAATTGTGACATGTATCCTGATGATGAAAGCGTCTTTTTAATTTTCTTAGAGGTGCATTTAATATTCAAGTAAATCATTTAAAAATAAATTCTGTACTAATTAATCAGTCGCAATATATTTATAATACCTATACATATTGCTTTTGAAAGAAAATGCAATTTCCATGAAAATTACGTTATTATCTTATGAAATATGAGAAATTGTTTCCCTTTTCAGATTATTTAACGGAGTCATCACTCATTTTCTTCTCCTTTCTCCCTTCAATTTCGATTCATCTGTGATTTTAAGAACGTACCTAACAATTTGACTTTCTTACTTCGCGTTCGTCGGACTACCCTTGAAGAAAATTGCTGCCCATTTTTCTCCGTCATCCGGCCTCACCCCAGTGAGCTACCGTGAGTTAAAATCTGAAACTCGATGGTACGAAGATGCGTATCTTTTCGCGAAATAATCTTTTCAACTTAGCTTACAAGATAATAAGTCACTTATTTCTAATTTGGACAACCATTTCAGATGCACGAATCAAGATAATATACAAATTTAGTTGGAACAGGTGACATGACAGCATCCACGTCATCATCAAGCCGTGTTGCGTCCAACATCGCATTACAGCGAATATGTGGTTATACTAAATACATAATTTATAATATAATGTAATTTGAGCTACAACACAGAATTGGTATATTATCTGAATTAGTCACGGAGTATAATATAATTAAGATATATTATACTTGATGATAATTGTATATATATATATATATATATGTATGTATAAAAAAATGAAAACAAAATTTGATATTAAATAGATACAGATGCACAATGGCGCGCATGAATATAATATATTACTGTTATATTATATTATCATATCATATTATATTGCTATTATATATTCTATAATGTAAAAAATATTTTGAAACAGTCGCGAGATTTTTCGAGACATTATTGCAACATATTTAAAACTCACAGCTCGTTGACACGGTGAAGTAGGGAGATAAAGAAAAGCCAAATCACGAAAGTTGTTAAGTATCAAATAGGGTTCGCCCCATTACACCGAAATACCCTTGTACCTCGGTTAGCCCTGCTTAGCCTGCGTGTTGCCTTCTTACTTACAATCTAACAAGACTGTACGCTTTTATCATTTCAATTCGCATTATTATATACTTAATAAGCCGTGATATTCAATTGCTTTAAGAAAGTAAATCATTTTCATGATGCGAATAAAGACAATCGATTTTTTAATCAAAATATACGATTATTAAATATCTCATATAATACATTCTAGATCCAAAGTACGAATTAAATTTAGAAAACAAATTAGCACGAGGAGAATTAGATTTTATAATTCTGATAGGTAATTAAAAATGAGGAGCACAACCATTAAAGACAAGTGACGCTTTTAACACGTCATTATTGCTTGCAGCAGGTATGTACAAAACGCTGCTATATTAAATTGATAGAACATAACGGAGGTAGAAAATAAAACAACTATGGCTCTGTTGAGAGAAACGAAAGTTTCGCGTCTCTGCGATTTTTAGCTCAGACCACGGCAAGAGCAATTACTTTAGGAATGATCGTCACGGGATAGGGCAGAGTGAACTTGCTTAAGGGAAGCGCGCAGGAGGTGGCACGGGATGCAAGAAGTGGATTGTGCAGCGACAACGTTAATAAATCTCTGGTAATTAGAAAGAATGTCCCGGGGAGACGAAATTGCTAGTGGGCCCGACTCGGTCGGCCTGTTCATTTTTTACGCTACACGAGCGTTAAGATCTTTTAATGCTGGGTTATAAATGATTTGCGAAACCGGAGCGCTGTGCTCCTCGACGCACCGTATATATTCAGACCAGACAACCAGACAACCACTTGCTCGTTAGTCACGCCGGATTTGTTACAATTAAATTTAAAGATAGGCTGGGCGTCAAACGGTGTCAATTTACACGAAAGGGATAGGTTAATTAGTAAATCGTTCGCGAAAAGATATGGTATAGTGCTCTATACGATATTAATTTCCATGCTTAACGCAATTTCCATGTTTAATATGCGTTATAATATCATAATTCATACCTTTTCGAATAATGATATATTAGATTAATGTATTTTTATATAAAAACTGTACGCTTCAATGGATCTTTGTGAATTAACGAGGCAAAGATTTAAGATGTATTAATTTCTAAATCCTTTCTGTTCGCGGAAAAAGTAATTGCTAACGCAATTAAATCGGAGTATAATAATTCCCCGGAACGGAAATATAGTTAAACGTCTCAATTGCAACGCCGGTAGGTCCGGTAGGCAATACTAATTAAGTACTAGTGTACTCTCTTGACGGGAAGCCCCCAGAATCCGGAAACGAGGGTAGATGTAATTAGGATGAGTTGTAACGCCTGTAGCGAGGAACCCTTGTGACTTCGTTGCTCACGCTTCTCTCCGCACAAACGTAAACCTAAGTTTATCTAGGTAAGACGCACGCAACGCGGACTCAAATCGGTTGTTTGTTAAGCCAGTTTCGAGTTTCATCATTCCTACGGACCATTACGGAGTATTAGTCTGCGTGTAATTATCCGATCGGTCGTCGCTTTTAACTGCCCGAACGATCACAGAAGCGAGGACTGCATAATCGATGCATTATCCTCTCGACTTTGGTCCATCATCCTCACAAGAGACATCGCGCAACGCGCTCGTCTGCGCTCGTGGGAACCGCTACCATGGCGAGTAGTTGGACTTCTATTAATGTTGTACAGTCGTCGCGTCGAATTAGCATAAAGTTCCACGCCGGAGTGCCAGCGCGCCCGGAAACCAAACTTTCGTCGAACTGCCGTGTACGTACGCGTGAACTACAGTGTTTTGCCTGCCACGCTTCACCCGCGCGTTGCTATTGTTTCAAGAATCAATTTTTCAAAATATGCAATAGATGGATTGAAGTAGAAAAAAATTAGTTTTCTTTTTCCAATACTTCTAGGAATCTTGTCATTACGCGAGCATGTTATACGTGAAAGTGTTATTTTAGAACACGGCTAAAGATTGCATAAATTTTGTAAGAATGATCATTATATTATGGCCACAAGAATTGAGTATTATTGCAAGCAAATTCATAATTTTCGCGGTGTTTTATTTGCGCTACGTAACTATCGTCGACACCGATTAGAGAAAAATAAAATGAACACACGATGATTCGTATGCGTAACGAATAATTAATTGTAATTTTCATACGATAACGAGAGATTATAGTACAAAAATTTTAACAATACAATATTATGCAAATATATAAATATGTTTATGTGTATATAATACCTAATATCTTCTACAGAAATAATTATTTGCATTTCTATATTATAAATATATTGTAAATAATATTTAAAGATTCTTAAGAATATAGTAAATTAAGATATTTCGTACAACCTTTAGTATTTAGCGGGTTAGCAGATGATCATAAAAGTACCCTCGTTACGAGTCGAATCGAAGAAACTTTATGCACCTACTTTCTCTAATTGCTATGAACGTCAGAATCGCTAGTAAATTTTCTTGACAGAATCAACCACACCCCGTCCAGAACTCATCAGGATAAAAGTCTGGAGAAACACTTAGCAGAGAGAGGGGACAAAACTCTCTCTGTTGGAAGTAATAGTAAAAATTCACCTACATCCACATTAGCACACTATTCGTTATACTTATCATAGACTTAATCGCGTTTAATGTGTGTGTGTGATTTCAACACATTATGCTATTTCAATCTCATATGTTCTAGATGTGAAAGTTCTAGATATCTCTGTTGCATGATAGTTTCAAATTATCCATGTAAATTATTATTCCATTTATATATTTTCAAACACTATAAAACCATAATATTTTCTATTTGATATTTATCAGAAATCTTATGTCTCATTAGAGATGTTATATTATTAAAGATCTTATTGGTAGAGAAACTGTTGGAATCTTCTAAAGTGTAATAGCAACGCTTCAAAAAAATGCCGAACTTTGAAAGAAGCCGTCCGGCTAGGAAGTACCGTTCCGAGAGACCATTTTACGGTATGTAACGATCGCGTGTACGCGGTACTTCGTGACTCTTGAATAATAACGAGTATGATAAGACGGCCTAGCATTAACAAATAAAACACTTTCTAGACGGAAATAAGCGGTGTTCCGGGATCTAGATAATGCCTAATAGAAAAAGTTCGCCGCGGCCGGCTAAGTTTTCGTACTTTACGCGGGTCTTTTCGTAAGATTAATTTAATACGGATTAGGACCCGTCAGTGTTCGGGGACAATGTCGCTGCGCGAGATGAATCGCCATTGCCGCGTTGTGTCATAAATAGACTTCAACGCAAAACGGAACAAAACTTTTTTCTAATTATACCGCGTTTCTCTAATCGGTTCTCTTGCTCCCGCGTTTGTATATTGCCGCTGCGCGGGGTAAGTATTTACTGCAGCCGCAATTACACCTCGGCTGCAACGCGACGGAATTTCTTTTTTTTTTCTCGCGGGAGATCCGTTATTCCATTGAAAGGTCGTCGATATCCGTGATGCTTGCCTTTAAAAAAAATTGACAGGCGAAATGAAATACGTCATTGTCGATAGCGATATTTCATAGTTCCGGACGATCGATTCCGATGCAAAATTCCAACGAGAGACATCATCCCTTTCGCGACGTCGTTCCAACTGCAAATTAAAGGCGTTTAAAACTACGCCAGATGCCACCCCTCCTCGAAAATATTCGCCACTTGCGTTTTCGACATTCCTGAAACTCGCTCGTACGCAAACAGCAATTCGGATTCTTATGGTCGCATCGCGCGTGAACTTAATTACGCGGTTCGCCACGAAAAGATCTTTGCTAAGTGAATTTCTTTAAATGGTCAAGCCGCAGTCGTAATCCGCTTGGCGTTTTCTTAAGTTCGCAAACCCAGCGCGGGAAAAGGAGCACCACGTGGAAGCTGCGGTTGCGTTCGAATAATTAGCGAGATAGGATACTTACCTAAGTATCCACAGTAGGCCGAGAGAGAATCTTGGGAGACGGCGGTGAGGAGACTCCACGGTTGGCTGCCGCTCGGGTCTGTAATTTCGATAATTATGGGTTAATGCGTTTAGCCACGTAGTGGCACACGTAGCAGGAACATGATTCCAGGCGTACGTGAGATACCTGCAAATTAATTAAACGATTACCGTATTCGGCCAAATAACACATAATTGTTCAATTGTTACATGCTTATCGCAGATGTATAAATTTCCGCGCAACTCAAATAAGTCACGAATCTCATTCACTCTTGCTGAAACTGCAATACAAAAATTTGCACGATAACCTTAACGAGAACTATGTAAATTAGCATAAATAATTAGTATAAAAATACCCACGTGGCTGTTATTAAATTCAAGCCATTAAATAAAGCATTAAAATAAAACCATCCGTTACTAGTCCGTTTATTGCCTGTCTGTTACTACTGGCTGTTATACTACTAGCTGTCTATTACTACTACTCGTTTACGTCACTCGTTATCGGCAATCGTTGTACAACGATTGATATGCGACGGCGCGCGTTGCGCTAATTTACGAAAATAGCCGGAGCGAGAAAATCCGCAGTGTATAACAAAATGTTTACGTAAGAAGTTGCGTCAACACGCGCTTAAGTTCTGACGGCGTCGCTCCTTAAGAGCTTTCCATCGCGAGCAAGGAGCTTTCCTTTATGATGAAACAATATCGTACGTCGCCTTTTTCAGCCACCCGCATTTCTTCCGTTCCACCAGCGACCTCGTCTCGCCCACTCATGGTTTTCGTCGCCTCCGCCCCCATCTGCATTCCTAGTCCCAACGAGCCGCAAAGGAATTCCAATTTTAAACAAAAGTTTCCTGACGGCAGTAACCTCTCTGGTCCCCACTCTCCTTCGCATCTTCTACCTTCTCTGCTGTCGACATCGCGGATTCTAGGCGCGCGTTCATGCATGGCCCCAACCATGAGCTAGGCACATCGCTTCTTTGTCTACTAACATGTTTCGTTCGTGCCTCCTCCGCCCATTACGGAAATTCTGTTGCTTCTTCGCCGGGCAAATTTTTTCCATTTTACGATCACGAAATTGTTCCATTTTTCTTCGTGTCATATATATCTCGCGATAGCACAGTTTTGTAATGTAATTTATTTATATAGATAGAGGAAAGGTTTAATTATTCGCATTCGTACGGATAAATAATATCCTAACTTTAGTATAAGAGCTTTAAAAAATGGATAACGTTCATCTTTCGAGCGTATCGTCCCCGGATATACATATACTTCCCGGATATACTTCAGCCGGTTAAAGAAAGCAAGAAAGATGGAAGACATGAAGAGGAATCGCGACATAACATGCACAGCGTGTATCGAGCCTTCTCCGCTTTTTCTCGGATCGTTCCCATTTTAATGCCCTTCTCCACGTCTGCGGATCGTCGCGGGTAAAAAAAGCGCGAGCTGCCGACGGGGAAAATCGTAGCAAGGGCGACGATAAACAAACGCTAATCCATAAATCCTCTTGCAAACGGCAGAAAGCACGCGCAATATACGTATCGCCGACTCGAGACGTACATCAACGCTGCGTCTGCTGCAATATCGATAAAACATTGATCCGGCATTCGTGCCTGAAGTCTCTTGTATAGGATTCGCAATGCCGTTAGGCATCCCCCCGCGCCACGTCGCGTCGAGCCGAGCCGAGCCGGGCCGCGCCGTTCACAGATATACCGAACGCGCTTGCATACAGAACGCTATACCACCGTTTCGACGAGATTATATCCGACTCTCTGCATGCGTGCACCCGCTGCGCCCATTGGGTGCACACGTACGCGTCTGCCGGTATCGTGATCTACACGCGAATCACGAAAGCTCCGCGCATAATTCGACGCTAATGGTATTTGGGTCGGGCCGCGAGACCGATCTTCCAGTAACCAATCATCGTGGTAAAATCCGTATGATTATTTGAAAAAAGTGGCTCTCTCTCTTCCTCCCTTACGTACACCGACATACACACATATATATGTATGCGCGATTTAGGAGAAGTCGAGTTTTCTTGGAAATCGTGATTTCCTAACGTATATATATACGAGATAAAATAACTTACGAACATATAATTTCCGCTCTAATCGAAATAAAGTAAATGCAAACTGAATCAATGGCAAGATATAAAGTTACTCGACGTTACAGATTGCAAAACACACAAGTAGACATTTTTAATGCTAGATCACTATTGTCTATAGTCGACGTTTGCGTCATACAATTGCAAATGTCTCATGGTGTCGTATGATTCGTTCATACTCCGTTTGACGACCGATTAATATTTTCTCGGTTGCACGGTTTCGCTGATCGCGATTGCCCTAGCCCGGCTCTATCTGGCAGATCAAAGCACGCGAAATCAGGGAGCGTCTGCATTATCCGGGGCGATGGCGCTTAACGTTGCGCACCGTCGCGAATTTCGATGACCTATCCTACCAGCTAATACCCGCTTCTTGCCGGATCAAAGTGCGTATTTCCGTCGGGCAATGAATTGGCAAGCCCGTCTCTGAAGATGATGGTACTGTAATTATAAGGTTGACGGCAACGGAGCGCGAAAGGACGAGGAGGATCGATGACGATGGACCGGTGAGAGGAACGGAAAAGGGAGAGGAATAGGGTTGCGATGGAGAACGCGGCGAGATGAACGGCGGCTCAAACATCGCGGCGCAAAATTCACAATCTAATCCAACTAAGCAAATTACTCCCCAACTTCCTGGGCGACAGCTACGCACCCTGTCCCTTCGCCCTGCGCATTCCCCGGCAACTTAGATCAAAGGGAACCGGTGTCCTACGCGCGGGAATATCGCGCCCGACAACGTTTCATCTCACGGCGCCCGTACTTCCGGCGCCTCTTTTCCTCCACCCTGACCGTTTCACGGACGACGTTAAACTTGTATGGAGCACGGCTTGGTTGGGCGCGATTGAACGCGCTCGACCGTTCCGCGATCGCGATCGAAGCAGACGCTCGTGTAACGAACGCATCGAAATGCATAGCTTGTCGTACGCAGCGATATATGACGCGAGTTTAATGCGACCAAACTCGAATCATCAATTTGATTACTGATTTCGCAGCTTTTGATTCTATATGTTGTCAAAATATCTGTTGGAATTGCCATATATTATTGTTATACATAGCTGAACACATTATGCTAATGTATCAACTCTCTAGAAAATCATTACAGTCTACTTATGTATACACACAATCGCAAAGCCGATGTATATGCGTCCGAATTACTTCAGCCGTGTAAATTACGAAGTGGAAAATCATATCGGAATAATTGGATCGCCTGAGTATATCTGTACGATTAGGCTACAAATCCGAACAGCTTTTCGATCATGTGTACCATTTAGAGACGGTGAGCTTGCAATCGTACTCGCTTCTAGCTGAATAGCACTTGCGAGATAGAGAGATGGCTGGAATCGACGTCGCCAGATCGCCGGATCGCCGGCGGGTAGGGAGGTACGAGGAAAGGTAACACTTCCGGAACGCAATATCATTCGGAGCGAAGCGGACCGTAATTCCCACTTGCTTGGTCTTCGGAGGCGAGGCAGCAGAAGCTGCGTCTGTTGATTATCCGGCTGGTAAACACGGCGCATTGTTATCGATTGGGCCAACAATCTGCCGCCCCCATATTGACGCAATACTGCCTCGCAGTTGCATAATGAATGGTTGGCTAATGACCCTACGGAGCTTGCGGAAACCGCTGCGAGAGGATGACGGGGCGGGCGGGGGCCTGGGAGTCGAGCCACTTCCGGCATTAAACATGCACCACCCCGCCACGAACGAGTTATCCGAGACATTTATCCCGCGTTTGAGAGTTGCCTGACATACCATTTATCATATGCCGAGATATAAAAAACTAAAAAAATATAAAATTAAATTAATTTTTTATTTCTGCATCGGCTACGCGTTGACATATACTTATATTTAATTTTTAACAACAACAACAATCCATTAAAAATATTATATATTCGATATTTTTAATGATAGGTAATTTAAAATAATATGTGGTTTCGCGAAAAAATTTAAATTTATTTTTTCATTTATTTTTCTTTTCTTTTCTGTTCTTTTAGAATTATACGCTTGATGTTGAATATGAAAAATATTACATATTAAAATTATCTTTCTGTAGATTACTACATGGCGTGTGGAAGCAACACGGACATCTGAAATAAAACGCGAGTCGCTTTGCATACATATCTAGTCAAGCATTCCTGCGGTGCTTTCTAAGAAACAACTGCGTTAATCTTCGAGCACCGCATAAATTGAGATTTATCTGTACTTTTGTAATTATTAAATGTTTGTGTCATTGCGCATATAATTGAATAAATGTTAAAGTAACAAATTGCTTAGAACAGAAATGATTGCAAGCTGTTACTTTTACTTTATGATACAGTAAACGGTATTGTTTCAAGTAAATTAACTACGCTGTGTTAGTTACAGTCAATAATAACCTTATTATTTCTTATTTTCAGCTCTGCTGAACACGCGGACGCTAATAAGCAAATTCTGACCACTAGTCTGACGTGTCACTGTAAGTACCTAACGTTTAATGTATCTATGTATATAGATATTGGCATTTAGTTCTAGAAATTAAAGATTTTTTTTTTTAGTCAACCCTACGAAAATATAAACAGAATAACGGCGTTCGCAGTTGATTTAATTACAATGAATTCCAATAATCAGAACTGCGCTTAATAAAGAGCTTCTCATTTCGACGCATAAAGAAATCCGAATTGAGTTTCATCGTGCAGAGAGATTCTTTTACCCTCGTACCGCGACACAGCGAGACTTTCTTCGTATTTTTGTCGCGTGAATTATTCCTTTCTCGCGGGGGCTCAACGTCGTCTGCACCGTTACGCAACTTGTACTTTAGTACATCCCGACTGTGATTCTTTTGTAGCGGTAGCCGGCTTTCCGTCACTTTGCACGGTTTGCGTCGCGGAGAGATGGTGAAACGTTAGACGAGGGTCGCGACTTTCGCATGAAACTTCCTCCACTTTTGTCCCCGGCTGACGCCATAACGACTCTAATCTCCTTACGCTTCAAGCTGTTTTTGCCGACCAAACGAAAGTGCTTACGGCGTTGACCAGTCGGGTAAGAGACTTACAATTTACTTCTATCTAAGAAGCTTTGCAGGACGCCCAGAATGTTGTCGCTATTCTGGGCTTTATTTAATGTTCATGTCATTTTACATTTGCGCTACGACGCGAGTTTATCCCGGCATCCGCCGGTGTTATTTTTTGCAAAAGCGTTCCGGTGAATGCTCTAATGCCGGAAAGAAGTAAGAGAAAAAAATTGTAGAATTTTTTTGAAGCGACGGAATTAAGATGGTGTAAAAGCGCGCATGGTGGAAGCATTTAGTCGCGATTGAAGAACAGAAAGATATAAATCCTCATGTGACAATTCTATCGCATAGTTTCGTCAATTTTATAATAATATTATAAATGTATATATAATATTATAATATGCATTGTAAAGAACAACTTCTTATTCTCGTACAACTGTGCGAATGAGTATTGAGAGTTACATCCATGATTAGTGCACAGAGTGTGTTCCTAAAATGTTTAATCCAACTTCAACAGTGCGTTCTACTAAACAAAATAATGAGAAAAGTTCATATAAACGAACTACCATCAAACGCTAACTTTTATTTACTTTTGTTGGCTAGCTTTTTAATTTGAGTGATCGGGGCGATTTGTAATTAGAAGTATTCCTAGGATGTATTTGCTAAGAAAAGTTACATTTGAAATATCTATTCGGCCTTTCTATGCGCTGCTATTCGCAGTAATTTGTATATATTCGTTTTTTCACGAACTTATGTCACTTTGTTTAGCACAATTGCAAATTAGAGCAAGCATGATAAATCATTTATGCGTGCCAATTGTTCATAATTGCAAAATATAATTTGCAATCTTAATTTTATCCGTATTAGAGAGAGAATCACATGGTTTAATGTAATAATAAGCAAGAGAGAAATAATCTTTAATGATGTTACTTAAATCTCATTGTTGCAACGTGTGCATAAGATATGCACAATTCCGATATGAATCTGGGTAGAATGCATTGAATGTTTTAGATGGCGAGAGTGCATTAAACGGCCCGTAAAATTTCCTCGCGGAAATCTACCAACACGTGCGGAATTTCGTTTCTATTTATAGCTTATTCTCTTCTACGGGGTTGTAGAACGTTTCAGAACATTTCACGGATGTAGTGTTGAATGAATCATCCCGCGTTCCTACGCATGACACCCCAGGGGCTTTCGAAGGACAATCCAATTTCTACGACTAGTCTTTCGTTTCAAGAATGTTGTTTTCTGCAGGTCGGAAAAGTGACAGTCTGAAAGTCTTGGGGACCTCGTGCTTTCTTTTTCGACGATATCAGATAGATTTTGTCTTTTTATCGAACTCTATGTATCTCTGTATGTATTAAAAAGTCAAATGTTGCCTGTCTATTTTTGGTTGCATAATATTATTCCAATTTTTCTTAAACATACATATATACATATATGAATTATTTATCTTCGCTCATAAAACTTTATTACGCACATATAAAGCTTCGGGGTAAACCTACATCCGTATTTTCCGTTATCGTATTATGTTGCAATTATTGCAAAAATTAATTATTTCTCATGGGACTGGAAGTATTCGACTCATTGGGGAATCGTCATTCACATTTGGACGTTTATTTCAGTTGCGTCCGAGATAACAGCGTTGTAATTAAACAATAAATTTCACTTTGATTTACAATTTACTGATAATAAAGAAAGCTTAAAAAAAATTATGTTAAATTTATATTTATAATACTTAAAAAATTGGTATTATATATGCGTAATAGTGAAATAAAGAATGACTTCTGTCAATAATTGCTGTTTACACACAAACGTCTATACTTCACAATCGTAACTAACACACTGCAATTTGGCTGAACGTCGTGAGACAAATCTCCCACATTCGCGAGCCTACAAAAACAGATCAGGGTCGACGATTGCGCGACACGTAATCCCACCCGGAGAATCGTTAAATGGTTCGTGCGACTTCGTGTTAGTGAGAAACGACGTTCATCTAGCAGCATCCAACGGAGCCAAAGTGGGTTTACATCGCAGTTAAGTTTCATCGTAACGCCCCCGCGACGGTTGGATGCCGTGATGCTAAACCGCCTTTCCTGCAGTCAGTGACGACGTCGCATAGGGTGGATTTACCGACCATTTGGCAAATGAAGACGAAACTACATCGTAGATTACGGAGCAAGAGCGAGGCAGGAGTGTGGGACGCAATAGAGAGTATCGAGTACCTTAATGTATCTATCGTAGGATACCTACCTATCGGCAATAGTTAACCTGCATATTGCCGCGATTTCGATAAAAACGGAAATTCGCAATTGAGAATTTTATCAGTTTATACTGCGACCAGCGCGATACTCCTTGCTCATTGAAATAAGATATTTTTCCTCGAGATTGTATTTGCACCGATGCTCCGGTTATTTCGACATTCCGATTCCAAAGCACGATCACTTTCAAGATCGCGATGCACGCTGGCTACGTACGTATATTTGTAATTAAATAGAAGAGTCATTACCAAGAATAATTGAGCTTCAAAGAGTCGCTAACAATCGACTTTGTAATCACTGCAATCGAACGGAACGGTCGTTAGGATCCGATGCCTTCCTTCTCTGATCTCGAACGAGAACGTCTATAAACGGCGCGGCGATGGACCCGTTTGCTTTCTATCGACTGCTACTTTGAACTTTCGATAGCACTCAGTCTATGACACGTGGAAGCTCTCTTTCGAAGTAAATTAAACGGAAATCATTACCTTTCTCTCTCTCTCTCTTTCTCCTCTTATTCCGAGCGCATCTCTTTCGCCCTTTATCGTTGTTAGAGCTACGCGAGCATTACTCTTCATTTCGCGCACCGTTTTATTTGCAACAAGAAGTATATCTTTTTGTTGTTCAGCATAGAAAATCTTTGTTCATGACACAAAATATTAAATTATTAACAGATCAATCTCTGTTCATTGCCAAGAATAAAATGCTTCCGTATGAATCGTTATCCGACATAAATAGAGATTCATTTAAAATACATAAGATATTGATGGAATCATAAAATAAATTATTAATACACAGTCCTGACTAATGCTAACGAGCAAAAATATGCTCTCGGAATTTTAAAGGTGATACATCTATAATTTGTTTACAAAAAGATCTGAGTGCCACATACATGTGATGGTTATTCGATACTTGTGTGCCTGCTCACCGTGCTAAAAATTTCCGGGAAAATAAATACTGCTCTGATGCTGGAGCCACATTCGTGTCAATATATTCACGCCCTGGTGATGCCTCGCGGTTTTTCGATTTTGTCAGGGCAAACAAAATTTACGAGTAAATCGCTTCACTGTAATGTTATAATGCCATCCATCCTCATCGATTATCACCGCTTTTAATAACTTCTATCTCGTCTCCATGAATCATCATCAATCGCGCGACAGATTTTGAAATATATTTTAAACTCTTCTATCAGAAAGAGAGAGAAAGAAATGGCGAGTGAAGGGAGGCAGAGGGGGAGAAGAGAGAGAAAGGGAGAGAGAGAAAGAGAGAGAAGAGTCATCTAGAAACAGATTCATCTTAATCAACAAATTATTATATATAGAAAACATGACGCTAAAACATGACTAAGCTATAATATTTATGAACTAATAAATACAGAAATAAATTTATTTGGTAGAAATAATTTCTTCTGAAGTTTGCAACGTGTAAATTTTTTCGTCACAAAAAAATGTTTTCAGAAAATAAATGTTAAAGTAATTAATGGCAAGTATATATATGAAAAAATAAAGATATGTAATGTGATACTTTACATTTATTGACATGCAAATTCTCGTGAGTGGGGACTAAACAGCGGGAAAAGGACAATGCATATCGTTAATTCGTCGATATAAACGATCCACTTGATTGAGCAAGCAAGCTCATCTTCGTGAGAGATAACACCGGGCCGGGCACGATAGGTCGCGACAAAAGTTAACGAGATGGTGTTAATTAAATCCCGCACGGTCGATCGCGAGTGGGAAAATTTGACAATGGATGCGCCTACACGTTCTCGTTGGCGCATAGGATATACATATATGTATATACATATACATTATACATATATATACATATATACATATATATATATATATGCATATATATATTATACATATATACATACATTACACACATTACATGTACATACATATAGATATACAATATACGTCAGCTTGTCTATGCATCGACGCGCTACCACGACGGATCGGTCGGTGGGCACGGCCGGTGGTCGAACTCCGATGAATCGATGACCGCTTTTAGTAATGATGTGTACATGGCAGGCCATCCTCTCCCGATGGAACGCCGCGCCGGGGTCAACGCAGGACGCCGCGGCCGCACCGGAGGATCGTATGTAGTGGCAGCCGGAGTTTGCCGAGGGGGACTTATTACGTCCCTGGAATTACCATATAAATTATCGCGTGATGAACCCGCCGGAGTGCGAAACCGTGCACGCTCCAGCCTTTGTCGAGGTTTCGGTTATGGTTAATCGGCCACGCCGTTTAATTGACATTCTGCACCGCAAAATGCCACGGAGGCCGCCGTTGCCGTGCAATTTTCTTCATCGTGCTATCTATTCGATCCGGGAGGGGATGATTGACGGCCGCGTTTAGATCAATTTTAGCCAAGTGCTGGGATTTTCGCGTAATCTCAAATCTTCTTCGGGACTACAGTATTTGTCGCGAATAAATAACAAATAACATTTCGTTATCGGTTTTTGAAAAACAAGAGATTGCTTAAGAAGTACACAATAAAAAGGTATTATTAACAAGACATGTACGTCCTTCTTATTCGCGGCTCAGGAGATAAGAATATTTAAACAGGGATTAATAAACGAAGAGGCTGTCTATTATTCATCTCTAATTCACCAGTAATTAATAATAGATAATCTCTTCGTTCATTATGGACGAACGTTTGTTACGTTAAATGCACCGGTAATATTGTCTATTCAAAATACTGTATTTCATATAATTCTGTGTATCTTGGATTACGTACGGCGTACGGCAAAGCGCCGAGAAACGCACACACCGAACACAAAGTAAATTTATGCCTGTGCATGCAGTATGCTTTATGTAAATTATAAACACAGCGACACATGTGCTATAATTAATATGTATTCAAATTTCTATCGCCAAAGTCGACGAGTGCCTCACGGGCGTTTCGGAAACGTTCCTCAGATTAAAGCTGTATAATTATCCGGGGCGGCGCGATGATATCGGAGGCAGTAGCGATGGCGGTCCAGCGATGGGGAGCTGGGTGAGTGTAATATTTAAGGGGCTGCGCCTTCTTGACGAGCAATTGGGGTTCACGCACATCCCGATGAATATGCAAAAGTCTTTCTCAAATCATATCTGGCTACACAGGTCACCGGTCTATGTTTCATGCATTCAGATGCCCTTCTTACATTCCTAAAAGGCACCGTGGCGGACTTGAACAATGTCGTCTAATGTTACCTTCATTAGATGCCGTTTAAAAACCCTGTCCACATTTCTCGTGAAATTCCCGCCGGGATGTGGTATGCAAATCCCACTCAATTCGCACGAACACGGGGAAACTCTTAAAGCCTTTTATAGTATGCCTTCTCTAAGACTGAATTCGTGGTCTGAAAGTCGGAGTGCCACTATATTCTCAAGCGTAGGTATTACGAGACGACTTTTCGCGCGGGTTATACATATACGTGTGGCTGAGGATTTTTAACCCCTTCTAAGAGGTTACGACACGCGCAGACTGATTTATATTTACGGAGTTACGAATATCGCGGGTGTGCCACCGAGTAGGGTGAAATCTGACGTGCGTTTCGCGTTTCCCCCCGTGCGAACAAAGTTTTTCGTTTATTTAATACGATAAACGATGCGCGTAAAAACCAAGCACTGCATACTTTCGTCTATTTTCACAAGAACAATTTGGTATTGTCGTTGAGAAATGACGGAAAAACTTTCGCGTTTACGTTGACTTATTATTACACAAGTGGAAACGGGGAATTCTTTCTTGGCAATAATAAACACGTGCGACATGCCTCAATATTAAGAACTTCTACCCTAATGCTTGTCCTATATCTGACGTCGGATGCAGCCAACGAATTTTCCCGAGATTGCACCGCGTTCCCTCATAAGATTATGATTTTTGGCACCAACTTTGCCTTACTCGCTGGAACATCTCCGCAACAATCTTATTAACCATGATAACTCGCAATACGTGATAAGAGAAAGACTTTACGTAACGTTTAACCTTTTCTTGCAAGCTTTCCCTATTATCTTTATCACACAAAACTTTTCCAAATTTAATTATATTTAATTTTATACTAAGACGATTTTATTTTTGCCTAATGTTTTTACTAGAAGATTAAAATTAATCATTAGGTTAATATGTCTTAAAAAAAAAAAACAGTTCATCTTTTCTTTCTGCGAAAGTTTTTATATTAAATTTTTTATGTTAAAAACGGCAGTGTGTGATAATGGCAAAGTCATACTTGCAGTCAGCAAATCCCCGACAGCCCTCTTCGCGAAGCACTTTATATCGTACAGACCCATTATATTATCAGCTACGTGTTATAAGTTATAGCAATAAGAGCTCCCTACGGCTGTATGGTCTACTTTATGTTTACGATCCCTTGTAAAAATTTTCTATTAAAACGACGAAATGCCGTTCGCAACCGTGAAATAGACAGTACAGTGTGTAATATTGGAGGAGGTATACAATGCTACATTATCTATTTTTTCCACCATGGAATTTTTCCTCTGTTACGACGGCATGAAAAAACTACACCTTGAACGTTACTATAATCGCGCACATAAATTGAAAATTATTCCTCGATCGTTTATTCGTGAAACTAATTTCAAAACGGGCTTGTTCAAGACTATCGCTGAAGTGATATAACTATAATCGATCGTATCGAGATTAAATGGTGTAAAAATTTTTACACAGTTCATAAAACGTCCTAAAAAGACGTATAACAAAAATTAAATATTTATATAATAACAAGTGTGAGATTTAAAATACGTAATAAAATATATAACCACAAGGCCAACAATTTTCAGACCTTGATATTGTATTTCCTTCGATTAATATAATAAAATAAATAAATAACCGAAATATATAGTTATCATTGTTATATTTTTAAAACTGGAATTTTATTAAATTTGTTTTGATATTCTGGTTCGTTCTTCTGTTGTTTATTGGTTAATAGGTAAAATAAAATTTGTTGCGCAGGAACAAGCCAATATCCAAGTCAGATAAAGAGAACAGGATGTGAACGTCAAATTGATACAATAAAATTGATATAAAGTATCACTTCACGCTATCACACATTCAAATTGTTTTAGTGCTGCTTAGTTAAGAGAGAGAGAATTGGGGTTATGAAAAATATCAGTCAATAATATGAAATCACGAAGATTGACAGACGATCGTCCCTTAACGTTCCTCTCGCTTTGCTCGGAAAGAGGCACTCGACTGCGCTTGCGGGTTCTTCGTTAACTCGACTCGCACCACGGAAGATTTCCGATTCACTTACGGTTTGACAAGTCGCCCATATTCTCGACACACTTACGCGAACGAAGGAGGCGAGGATGCGAAGGGCCGACAAAACAAAACATCGTAAAGTGCCCTCGTGTGTAGAGGATGCGACCTGTTAGCTACTATTGAGGCAAGTGAGAAAAGTGGCTGTGAGAGATGCACGGCGAGATGCATAAGGGGGCGCACCTCCCAAGTACGGTTTATCCCCCGCCCGGCTTTGCGACGCATTGAGATTTATTAACGTGACGCCCGACACCGCAGGATGTCTCCCCATAAATTTCACGGTTGCAAATTTCTGGGAATTCACGCCGATATGCTCGTGGTTATATGAACCGTCTCGTTTAACTCCCCTCTCCCCCTCCCCCCTTCCCGCCGATTTTGAATTATGGCTGGATATAGCTCGTCATTCTGTAACACGGTTTCCTCTACAGTATTTGAATATTATGACGATTGCCGAATTATTTTTAAAAACGTGTGCACGAAAGCGTTGTTTATCAAATACGAATTATAAATTTATGACGTATACATTACAACCATTATTGTACTTTTACAAAATCGATCTGGCATAGCTTGTGTGTGTGTGTTTGCCACGTATACAGAATTTAATTTACTTCCATCTCATTCAATTTTCATATAATATTTGCCGAGCAAATTCCCTGACCAATTCTATCGGATACAGCCATCGGTAAACGGCCGTATTTATTTTCTTTTATTGAAACGGGATCGTGTGCGCTTCATGAGATTGTTTTTGCTATATTCACATTTATATCACGTTTGGAAGTCCACAATTATTACGTATCATTAATCGTGCAAATATGATCGACGAGCTATCTTTGCGTGCCGACAATGACAATGGATTAGCATTAAATCCGTTCTTCGAATACGTGACCGAAAACGTAACACGGCCATCCCATTTGTGATACCAGACCTAAACTGAAATTTCATAGTCCAAGGAACAGTGAGAGATCTTAAGACATCACTGTTCGGTTCTCCCTCGGAGCATCAATCAGCGGTTCCTGCAATCAAGGGAGAGCAACAGCGAGCGAGGACGTCTCCATGGGAATTTCGAGAGGCATCCACCACTCAATTATCTACCACCATACACATTCAAGATCTTATCGATCTACAGAGGTCTCTATTTGAAGGAAGGTCAACAAGGAAATTCTACGAAAATCTAAGGTCGCTTACTATTGCAACGACTGCATAACGAATATAAAATATTTATTAACATTAATGGTGGGTCTTTATCAATTATATCATCAGAATCAAAAAACGAATTTAAGAAATATAATAAATTTACTTCGAATAGTTGGTAATTAATCGAGACATGTAAAATATGTTACATATGTAACGTTTTCGTTTTGCTCTCGTCTACCAAGTAAGTCCAAAAACTTTTTAACGCTTTGTTACTCGAAATATTATTGAAACCAGAGAAGAACGTTATCTCCTTTACATATTAGGACTGATAATGTATATTAATATATTCTATATCCCAGACATAAACAAACCTGTCAGCATCCAAGCTAGAATTATCTGCATTGAATATCAACAAATATCGAGTATGCAATTCGATTTCGTTCGGCCCTGAATGATTCCGAGTAACGGCCGTGAATGCCTAATGAGTCGCTGTTGTTCGACGTTGACGTACCATCGACGCTCCACGTAATGGCATCATTATTATTCCACGCAACAATTTTCGTGTTATGTTTGACTCGCCATTTGGCATTCTCATACAAATCTTAAGATTTTCTCTGCGACGTGCAGACAGACGCTAAAAGCAGGATTTAGTATGCCTCTCTTGTACATTGTAATTGCTTCGAACACGGAATTGACTTCAATATCTCTTAAAAATCTACCTCAAATCATAAAAGAGATATTTCCTATATGCAAATAATAAAATTTACAAGAAAAGCTTTTTGTAAGACTTATTATGTGCTCCGATCGTTGTATAAATTATCAATCACTTGTTACAGATGCTGCAGTGATGGACAGCGAGGGCACGTTGGGCCGCGGCCATGCAAATGGGGGCCGTGGGCTGCGCCGTCAGCGGTCCCTGGAATGGAGAGAACGGCGCGGTTATGGAGCCAGTGCCCAATCCAGTAGCGATGATGAAGATAACGCACGTCACGCAGTGGGGCCCGTGTCGAGTTCATCCGTTGCAAGAGGCGCTCGTAGCCCTGGTCAGGTCTTTGCCTCCATTTTGGCGCAACAGTATGGCAGTAAGTTTCATTCTTTATTGTATAAGCTCTTTCTATACAAAAAGCTTAGCAAAACACCCCCATTGTATTAAAAAAAAAGGGAAAGATACTTATTGTTAGATAACTTCGTTATTTGTGTTTAAAGATACTTCTTAATTTGTTGATTTTAAATTTACGTTGCCTTCAACATAAAGTAGCGTATATACTAACGAATAAACTAACAAGAAAACAGAAACTTGCTGATGTGCATTGCATTTATATTCGGTGCATGTTGTAAATCTGCGATACAATCCCATGTTTGTTATATTCAACGAAACGATACTCGTGTATATTTGCAATCGTCCGAATCTATACCAAAAAAACGTGATTCTGCCAACAATCATTGTCTCGTTGTTGATTTTTCTCATCGATATCTACTTTTGATTTACAGTTGATCCTGTTTTCATGGACGAATTCAATGACAATATATAATATTATAATATTTATTCGATATAATGATTTTTCGATCGAGAGATGCAATTTTAGAGTATTTTGACACGCTTTATAACTTGTTTTGCTATAGTAAAGTATCTTCATTTAACGCTTAACAATATTCATATATAAACATAAAATGTGTTATTAAATCATACATGTAATTAATTTCATGACAAATACAATACAGATTATAGATACAGATTTCTATTGAATATTAATAACAATTGATATCTTTATAAAAGATATCACCGGATAATAAACAAAAATCTTTAGCAAAATAATAACCTTGTTATATAAAGGCGATCTCAGTATTTTAGTAAATACTCTCTCGTTCTGGTAACTCCATTAACCTATATGTTCAATTTTGAATTGAAAGAGTCTTAACACAGGAAAAATCTCTAAACTTAATAAGAATCGCGTCCCTGAATAAGAACTGCGGGAATTTAATGTCAGATTTTGCGCACGAATGCATGCAACGTGTAAATATAACAAGGAACGTTATCAACTATCCCATTATTAAGTCCAATTGCGTGTCGTGACTTTCGCAACTGCTTTAATTGCAGTGCGTCAAACTAAAGTTGCTTCTTTTTCCTCTATTTGATCTGGTATACCAATAACCAAGTTTTACGTGCCTCGTTCATCATATTCCATCAAACACCCAGGAGCTCGCCCATTCAGTCCGCTTCCCTTAATCTCGCCTCGGCTTTCCACCAAACGCGTAGATTAAAGGATTTACGAAATTAGTTTTACTTCCTCGCGTCGTCTACAAGCACTGCCGGATATTACGTTCGAAGACCAAAATCAAGATTGCCGCGCGCGCCGGCAACCTCCTTCTAATATAATACCTAATATAATGGGTGTGAGCACTTTGAAAAGTAAATGAAACTTAATTCACGAATAATAATTTTCATAGACGCATGCACTATGTACAGAAAGCAACGCGCGTTACGTCTCGAAGCTGTCTCGTACAATTGATCGTATCAATATATAAATATACTTTTAAAAAACACACTCTAGCTCTAACGACGGCACAACGAAGTGGGTCGGAAAGAATAATGCAATAAGTCCGGATAAGTTGTCTCATATGGTATTCCGTTATCTGCTCCCCTAATATCTACTTCATCATCTCCCTCGTCGTTTCTCCATTCCCATGTTTCATCGATTCGTCTTGAGGTTGAACAAAGTAGGGGACGTTGCGCGCATCGACGATAGGGACGAACTCAATTAATAGCGATAGTCCGGTTTATACTATATTTCTTGGTTGCGGTATCAAGCGAGAGAGAAAGAGAGAGAGTGAGGGAGAGTCTAGCAGTCCACCTCACGTCTGTCTGCATTTGTTCCAATTCACTTGCTGCCGATTACCGCGCTGCCTCTCCGCATTGATCCCACGTCGTCCTACCCCATTTTCATCCCTATTCTCCCATTTCCTCTGCCCCGTATCTGCGCTCGACCCCTTCTCTCTCGAGCCCATCTACCACTCGACTCGGTGGGTACAGCGCAGTGTCACGTAACCGCACTCGAAATGTATCGAAAGAGGCGATGTACCGACAACGTAATGACTCGCCTTTACTAGCCCGCAGCTTCTCCTGTTTGTCCCATTCCGTTTCCGCATACCATCCTCTCGTCCGCCTATTTGATACGCACTTTATTGTGAATCGATATTATACAGTTTTCCACGACAATGCAATCTCCAATGTTTTCCGTTCTTGAAAGAATAGTCGCGTGGTCACGTTTCAAATCTCGTCGTTAATTAATCTATTTTTGTCCGTTAGTAACATTTGTCATAATTAATGATGGAAAAGCAATCAAAAGGTTTATTCGTTATGTTGTTATATAACTCAGCGCCGCACGATAGATTTTAATCCGAGTTTTAATCGTTTCTTTGACAATGTGTTGTCGATAATGAACCATTGCGGAAAGAATCACGCTCAAAAAATCAAACATCACAACAAAACAGTAAGTTAATAGTTCCAAAACATGTTTTCTAAAATCACACTCACACTTATCTTTCTTGTAGATACTCCCTAACAGGGATATATGTGTCACGACATTATCATCTCTATGATATAATGAAAAGAGATCTCCTCCTTTCCCATGCCTTCTTAGCTCGGATCAAAATACCTATTATAGCTCTTCGTCAGACGCGAAGGAAAGTACCGTCTCTTTATTAATGGTATCCGATGTGTCACGTTACAAGAGGGCCCAAGCGCGTCGATATGGATGGCAGCTCTTAATCTCCGTCCGCACAGTCATCAATATATTGATGTCCAGTCGTAGGGTCTGTCTCCAGGTTAGTCTGGACTGAGCCGGCCTAGACATTATATTGCCAGTTCATTACACCAGCAACGGTTCATATCACGCTTTACTACCTTCCGGAAAATGTTGTCCCCCGAAATGGCGATGTGTGCAGAAATCTCGCGTATACGATGACACCGTATAACGGCGCTACGTGTATTATCCCCAAGAGATTATATAAATTGGTAATTTGGTACGGCGAAATAAATACAATGGCAGTCTACGGGATTATTACGCGAATGCCCGCCTATCTGTTTATCGGGCCGTTTCATTCGCGTTAATCAAATATACGTTTATACGTTATTAAATATATGGATATTGATACATTGATTCATATGTGTCTATTGTTCCATATTTCGAACTGCCTTTTCTCCTCCCCTCTCCCTCTCTCCCCCTCTCCGGAATAAATTCCATAATCGATACATTGCGTAATCGATCAAAAGCGACGCGTGCGTTACTGTCGTTTATAAGCCGACGCAGCGTAAATCTCGAGGTTGCAATCACGTGGAGTCACATCATCGATTTATATTTATGTCAAATATTTACAGAACACTGTACTACACATCGTTACGTTTCGCGGATATAGCTGCTGGTCGAGGGAGAGTGTCATGACCGAAATGAATAAAACAAATTCAAAGATATCATAGCAAAGTGTGTTCTTAGTATTAATGGGGGCGGTAACGAGAACTAAAAGCCGACTGCTTTCCCAGCTAAGACTCGAGATCTTCTAACCGCGCTCGAGCTCTCCATCTGGCCTCCGAGCATTTTCAAGTTACTACATACCACGGACTCTTAGCTACCCGATGTATTCTCAAGGATTTCAGAAGATGAGGTTAAGCCATGGATAAATTTTTAATGGTCAGATGGAAGTTTCAGTGAAGTAATCGTATGGTACACGCGAGATATATCGGATAGAAGGATTAGTTTGGAATTCGAATTTTTAAAAATAATCAAGTCATTATAGTTTGAGGATAACGAAATCTTGACAAAAAAAAAAAAACGTAGTTTGCTGCGACGGACGAAAAATGTAATGTTATTTCTGTACATTATATGATAAAATAGATTAATAAGTTTTGAGCATCTAAGTTTTGAAAGCATTTTCTCAGATATTTTGAATAAAAAACAAATTGAAACAGAATTGATTTGATAGTATACTGCTAATTTTCCCCGAGTTGCTATCTTTACGCGAATGTTATTAGAAGTTTTAGGTATGTGAACAAAGATTATATAATGGAATCCTTATTCGAGTGTAACGGCATATATGTGGGAGTTGGAAACTCTAAGACACTAACGTACGGGATTAGATATCTGGAGTTCTCGTAGCGGGCCCAGAAAATGGGTTAAAGCAACAATCATTAGAACGTAATGCGAAAGTTTCGTCGAGAAAGAAAGCAACGGTCTACCGTTTCCACTTATTCTATCACGTCAGAAACTTACACACTAGCGAGCGTCGTAGCTATCAGAAGGAATGAATAATTCGAAGATGTCGGATCGCATGATCGAAATTCACATGTCTGGGAATCGTTTTGAACGTCAAATTACGAGGGGGTGGGATGGCGCTCTCTTCGAGCGATCGCTTGAATAATTACGTTACAGACAGTCAATCCATTTAAATCACTCTATTGCCGACAAATGGTTCATTAAAATGCAGCGGATCGAATTCCTGTCGCACCAATTGCGTAACGTAGCGCGCGCGTGAATATTCTGATAAATTCTAATAAATCTTGTCTCGATGAACCTACTGCCGACGGTTGAGAAAGGTCGCTAACGCGTTTGTAGACAACGTAAATTTGCATTAACAAAATTACTTTGCATCGCAAAGTATATTTGATGTAAGTTTGCAATCATTAATACTCAAAAGTTTATTTTGAAGATTTATATATCTTCGACCATTCTAAAAATCATTACTTAATTTATTTAAAACTAGAAAACGGAATCGATATAATACTTCTACAAAGATATCTTTTATACATATATATTTGATTTTTATTTACGAACAAAATTTCAGCTTATTTGTGTGTCTAAGCATCAAAATTTAAGCTTATTAAGATTATGCATGTTGTTAAAATATATACAGTTCTCAAACTTTGTTTGTTACATAAATTATGTTTTTAAACCAGACTTGTAATTTATTTTTTTTTAATATTATATTCTTCTAAGTATATATCGCAGTATAATTAAAATCGTATAGCGGTTTTATGTTATAAAATCGTATCTATGTAAAATAATTATAATGTACAATGTAAATATAATATATAATTTGATACTGTGTACCAAATGTTAACGTCACGTGACCAGGGATTCGGTAATATTCGCATAATATAGAACCAAGATTGAAGAGGTATGTAAGGTAGGCCTACATGACCATAAGTACCAGGATACGGGCTTGTGTGCTTGACTGAATGTTCTCGCTTCTATATCCTATATCAGGCGGCGCCGCAACATAGTCCAGCACGCTGTGCCAGTACATATGTACATGTATATGTACATAACCAATAAATTTTCGTACAAATCCTTCCCCTACTTCCTAATCTCCTATCACGCAATAATGGTACCTGTTGTCCCGTCTTTAACACCGCCGTCATGTTAGGTGTGTAATTATAACTCATAACTATAACATAATAATACCCGATTATTCGCGCAAAAACAACGTCTATTTAAAATATTTGCTCAGCATCAATATTTAGTAATACTAATGTCACTTATCGATCCACCATTAAGACTAAATACCTGTAACGGAAGACGAAGTAGTGCAAGTCAACGTTTAGCCATACTAGCATGCATTCAAGAGAGAAATGGAAAACTTTTAATATTCTCATAATCATAATATCAATGAATAAAAACAATAAAGGGGTGCTATATGAATCATTGTTATTTTTTTAGAAATTTTTATTTCTCAATAAATCATTAAATATTTATAGTAACGTATACGTTAGTCTTGAAATATTAAAATTGTGTGAATATTATCCGGTATATGAAATTATAACTATGTAAAATATAATCCCAGTAATGATAGTAACGTTACAACGTTTGGCCATTGCCATTGCTGTTGACGCAACAGCCAAATTACTAACTACACATAAATTACGAACTGGATACGTATCTCCTCTTACCAACTCCTTTTCCTCCTATGCTGCAACGCTTGATCATAGAGCTCGTTTCAGGATTACGTACCGACGGGCGACCCTGCCGTAAATATCACTCTCGTTTTACGTTAGATGCGACTTCTCATCGGCAAAATAAACATGCCGGAGGTAAAGTTATCTTAACGAGAGAATCATCCCCCTTGATCTACTGAAAATGATGTTTCCTGGTGCTTATTATTACTGCGTAATCAAGCTTTTTATTCAGATGCGATAGAAACGCGATATACGCGCATATATGTGCTATGTACACATTTGGAGTTATCGGGTTTTTTTTTGCAAATTATTGTTTTTATCGATCGTTGTAAATTGCTGTTGCGCGTACATAATTGCCCGATCGTACTTTTCTGATGAAATAACAATTAGAAAGGAAAACGGTATACTTTCTGAGAAGATAATTATCTCGATATTGCATTTGCTGCATACGAGATTTGACATTTACAGAACGGTTGCTAAAGTAACTAATAATTTAGCTATTGACACAGTATGATAGTACAATAATGAATATCTAACAGTATCGCGTATTTGATTACAAGAGAAACCGAGATCGAGTGTCAAACAGCGCTGCAAGCGATTAATAATGGCTAACGATCTATATATGTGATTTAATGAAACGCGTTATTACGTTTCGGGACTCAATGCAAATATCTGGATGTCTATCCGAAAATCGACCGATACCATGTGCGTTCGCAAAGCTGCAGAGCGAGAAATGCAATATGACCACTCAATATCTAAAATTGCTTATATGCCTCGCAAATGTAAAATTGTATATTCCGTAACAGTCCTACCAATAGTGTCATTAAGCGCAAATCGAACATCGGCTGTATGTCCTAAAGCTTTTCGGTTGATTATCTAAACTAAACGATCGTCGATTACGCGTGAACGACGTGCGCGTGAAGACTAGCGGGTTTCAAAGTTTCGCAGAGCAGACCAGTTCGCCACTCTGTCGCACTTACCCGATACTAGCGGATAAATGTCGCCGATGAAGAAAAGAAAAAGAAAAAAAGGGTGGGAAACAAGCGTGGTACCCGATACTGGGTTTCTCATTATTTTAAGTGACTTCAGAGGCAAGCCCAGCGTATATATATGCGTACCATATATCACCACTTGCCACTCAGCCCTGCAGTATCGTATAATCGAGTTGTCAGGCAAACTACCCCTTACGGAGAATGGGTCTACTATCGTTGTCGCCGCCGCAGACGCCACCGACGCCATAGTAGTCGCCTAATGCACGCGTTATTACGTTACGCGCATTTAAAACTCCCCTCCTATTAGCAGTTTGCCATCCTCTGTCGTCTGGATCGAATCCGTGGAAGACAGCGGTGCACGAGAGAGAGAGAGAAAAGTGACGCGCGCAGGTGTAACTTAATTGTGTCGCGTGGTGGGATTTAATGCTAGGAAAGCTGTTGTGGATCGTTCATAGAGGTGTATTTGTGATTTTGTAATATCTTCGTATGACAATTACACTAATGACGTTAATGACATAAACTTTACTTTTCCTAACTGTCACTTTACATCAAATCACAGTGAGAGAGAAAGAGAGAGAGAGAGAGAGAAATATTTTTCTCTCTTGAGAACGTTCGCTAATATATCATATAATCTACTTTAAATTAATATTATACTTTCAATATCAATGTATTATACACACACAACACGAATATACTATATAATAGTTGGAGTAGTGAATCAATATCAACGTGAGGATTATCTAGACCGTTGCTACGCATTAATCAAGATATTCAATTATAACGATACGCGTTCTACGTGCGGGCAAATTGTTTCCAGATGCAAATCTATACCGATATCGTCTGCCGCATTGTCGTCCCCTATTATTCGCGAGTCGGTTTGTCACTTATAGCCACCGTGCCCACTTCTGCCGTCGCATACCTCACCAGAAGCAGCACTCCTATTATTGCTCGCTTTGATGTCGGAACAGTCCTTCGAAATACTGAATTAATTTCTGAAAGGAAACGCATTGCGTCGGGGCGCTCAACTACCGACGCAACTGTCGTTATTTAAGGCGAACAATTATATCGAGATAATTTTACGACGTTTAACGTGCATTACCGCCATCCAAATGGATTCGGAGCGGAGTGTAACTCACGAGTATCGAGCAAACGTTATGTGATATCGAAATACTCGAGTATGTCTGCGCTACTATCTCGTTGGTATCGTTGCGCTGGAAAAAAAGAAAAAGAGATATAAATCGCTTCCTAGAACGAGAACACTCCAGAGGCCCGAGAAATCCGAGCGAAAAGCCGATAAACCATGCTGGTTTTAATGAACTTTCATTTTTCCGCGCGAACCTTTGGGAATACAAGAATAACAATTTTATTTTCACGTAAAAGAGACGGCAGGATCGAGTTGGAACGTCGCTATTTATTACTTTCGTTTTAAATCTATTTGTACATTCATAAAGAAACCGAGAAATATGGTTTAATTAAGATTTAATTCATAAATTATATAAAGATTGAATAACATATTATTAGATAAATGTCAGATTTTTATGTATTAGTACAAATACAATTAATATCCTTTACGACTTTTTTTAAATCTATACTATAACTTTCGTATCATTTAAACACCGATTTTACTCCGTACGCGTGCATGTAAATTAATTTCATTCAAGTGTTACCTGTAAGCTATATGCTTGTGCATCTCATATTACAGCAGAATGTTTGTTCGCGAAGGAAAGCAACGATTACACGATCTGCTCGGTGAGCATCGACAAAATATTGTATACTGCAACCGACCTTCACATTGGAATAATAACAACGCGAACCGCACATCCATATTCGTTTTGCGGAATAAGGGCTGAGCCTACCTAGCGTAACTCGTGCGCGGGGTCACTTAATAATGCAGATGGAGAATGCCCCTAGTCCCGGAACACCATGTGTAAGTCATGATTAATATTTCAGTTGTCGACCAAGAGGTTGAGGCGAGGGAGGACGGCGGGGAGGAGCAGTCTAAGGGCGGGGGGGATGTCCGGAGTATGAGGGTACCGACGGAAGGACTGACCATTGCAAAAGCGTAGGAGGTGCGCGAAGGTTTCGTTGTCCGGTGCGTTGTTAATTATTCGCAAAGGAAATTAATGCGCTCCTTGCAATAATTTACACCGACCGCGGAATGAATGGTGGCCAGACGGAATTATTCACGCTTCGTGGATCATAATTTCGGGCGTAAGGTTTTAACGTCTCGCGTGGAGATAACCAAGATGTCGACGGCTATTACTAATGCCTCTAAAAGGAGCTCCGCTATATACCTACTTACTTTATCTACCTGACATAAAGAAAACGTGTGCGCAATGCAATGGGAGTTCTTGAGATTAGTATAGATTTATAGAATGTACATATCGGATTCACGGTGAGACGTGCTCTCATGTCGCTCATAAAATTATTAGATACTTTAATCTAATATATATTCGATTCAGACCACCTCATATGTAGGTATATCTGCCTTTTGTCGAAATTTCCATTAATATGTCACTTCTCTCTCGCGTACTTATCGGATATTTTATTATATATTTAGATTTAGACAAAAGAGGATTTTAATCAAATTTCGAGATTTAATGTATTTAAATGTCAAAATTGAGATCTAATTTTACTCGCTCGAAGTGGTTCTTACTAGCTAACGATGTCACTTAAAATCCGGTCAATAAAAAATCCCATTTAGACTAAAAATACTGATGATTGACGTTAAATTTTCCGTTAGAAGTATTCAAATGTATCCTAATTAAATGCAAGATTTTTAATATGTGTGACATTTAACATATGCGTAAAATATTGGCTAAATTTAAGATGAGTTAAGTCAGTATTAATATATCATATCAAAAGTACATATAATGTACAGCTGAAATAAAAATCAATATCTTAGAACAAGACCAGCTTATGTCATTCTGTGGAAATAAAGAATAAATGTCTCATATTTTTCGTACACGTTTCAATATTTCCTTTTCATTCTTTCATCTGCGGAATAACATATTTAATATCTTGAAGCCAAGGAGTAGTCCTGTGGCTTCAAGATATTAAAATAACTCTCTATTATTACGCGGTAGCGTAATGAACACCTCGTGCAACGTCTCTAGAAAATTTTAGGAAATTTTACATAACGAAATGTCAAAGCAGAACATTAAGCTAGACTTTGTAGCAAAAAGCGGTAGACCGCAAGTAGTTGGGGTCGTAATGAATTTACCGCGGTCGCTCTTTAACAATGCGCATCTCACTATCGCGCTGCTGTTTCGCCGCTAACGATAACCTGGTAAAATACGTTCTGGGCTCAGCGCTTCCGCAGCGTAGTGCTCGAGGCTTAGATTTTCTAATCTATTTGACACATTACTTGCTATCAGAGAACTTGAGATTATATGAAAATGAAGCAATATTACGTACGCATTTAATGCGTACATAAATGAGTGTAAATGCAAATTCTTACCATTTTTTAAATCATTCTTTTAATAATCATTAATTTTTTAAAATTAGAAAATTATTATCTCTATTATTATCTCTATACTGTTCTATTTGACGCTAAAAATTATCATACTTAAGTGTATAACTTTTAATGTATAACTTTTAACATTAGTTACTGCGTAGTAATCGATCAACCAATCGGGCAAATCGAACAATCAATTTTGAGAGTAGATTTAAGAGAATCGCAGAAAGAAATATATTTTCATGCATGATAATATCGGATATTATAAATAAATATTGAATGAATTCATATATAAAAGCATCATGAATAGTGTGCATTTATTTTCCGTGGAAAATATATTTGCTCGAATCAATAATTTAACGTTGTACTCATGGCAATTACAATATTACTATCGCGGTTTTGCCTCTTTAATCTCGATGTTGATTTCGCTATGTTATACCGATTCACAATATATAACTAATTTATAATTAATTAATTGCAATTTTAACAAAAATATTAGGTGTGTTAATGTGTTTGTGTAATCTCTTGAGAGACATACTTAATTCGTTATATTGCTAACATTGCACATTGTCGACCATACCTCAACAAACATTTGTTTATGTAACTTCTGTAGTATAAAAAAAATACATATTTGTTATTATTGGATCATTACAGTCTTTTTCTTATGTGCATTATAATCCTTGTTTACGTTAAAGCGGACTATTTTGTTTTCTATGAAATACCGGTAGAAAAAGAAGAAATGAGGAAGGAGCGCGTAGAGGGAAACTGATGGAAAGTTTGAAGCTAGGGGATCTTCTATCGATGGTATGCTATTCCGCGCCAACGTCGTCAATAACGGAAGATATCGATATGTAATTCCTAGTTTCAAGGATGATGAGAAAAGTTCTCGTGCCGTTCATAAAATATATAACGGATGTACTATTCATTACTGTTGAAGGGGGACTCAACGGTAGTAGCCGGTAGTATAATAGCACGAGAAAAACAAAACATTAAGTAGATGGGAATACTGTAGCGAACGTTGAACTTCGAACCCTTCGAACCCTTCGTCGTAGACTACAATTCTGTTTTTTTATAAGCAATGTGAGAAACGAAGCGGGCGATATTAAACTTCGGCATTCTTTTACAAGCAATTGAGAGAAAAGTTTCGTAGCTATAATATACATTTATTATTGCCAGACACAATCGCCGAACAATCCAACTATTATGAATATTATCTTAATCCAATTTGGTCTAATTAAAATATAATTTACATTCACTAATTTAATAAATTAATGAACTCAGAGTTTAATTTCGAATCTCTAACTAGAATGTAATTTCTGTCGTTTTTTTCGCGTATAATTAATTACTGAATGTATTCAATTATTACATAATTTATACGCTTGGTGCTAATATACTAATTAGAAAAGAAAATCGACAAAATTACCTAATAAATATTCTATAAAATGGTCATCAATGGAATGGAAATGCGTGTAACACATGAAAAATAAAATTTCAACCGCAGATACTAAATGCATTTAATCGTATCTTTTTGCCAAAGATTCAAAAAATTGCATACACTTCTCGATCGCCCCATGCAAGTTTTCAGACAAATACACTGAGTTTCTTCTTTACTAATGTTCGTAACATAGACCTTTCTTTGATAATATGCAGACAGAATCGACTACTGCCTTTATTTTTCTTCGTCTGAATGAAATAACATTGTTCCATATGAAAATTGTATTATACACTATTTTTGTCATAATTTATACCTTTTCTCTTTCTATATTTTTTGTATTTTATAAAATCATACAAATTTTAAGGTACTATACAGATAACAAATAATTAAATAATTCACGTTTTGATAAATTTCAATCATTTGTTATAGTCCAATTTAGAATTTGCATACCAAGAATTTTATATTTGAAAATTTTCAGTGATTGCAATCTTTTTTCCGACATTCCACACATGTCCATTTCTCTGTCTCTTTTTCCATTATACTGGCAATGTTGCCAGTGACAGCGGTTGTATTTGACCGAATGTTTAATTTTTTTAGACTACATGAACCCAAAATGACGTATTAAATTTTATGTGTTAACATTGTGCGTATCATTTTACACTGTAAGCGTCAGTCGAAATTGCTACTACGATAAAACGTGCCTTTTTATGAAATATCATTGCGTTAACTGTGTTACATGCGTTATACGACAATGGAAGTTTTAACGGTCGTTTAACAACCGTCATATTGAAAATATTTCTAACGCGGTAAAAATGTCAAGTATTTGCAAACGTATATTTATTACCTGTAATAATTGTAACTAAAAAATAAAAAAAATTTTTTTAATTGCTTATATATGTCTTTGTAATAGTTAATACATTTTTTAAAACTATTATTCTGACATATAAATGTGATTATGTGAGACACTAAATTTCGATTTTACAAGCAGAGAAAATAATCTTCATTGCTGTAGCTTCGTTGGTCGTATTTAAAATTACGTGATTTTGTAAGAAAAAGGAAATACATTTTACGATCGATAGATGTTATTAAAATTCCATAAACTTACAAAACTATTTTAAATATTAATGGTTTTTAAATATTTCAAATGTTTAAATATTTTTTAAAATATTTTAAATGTTATTTATCTATACGGATACAAGTGTTCATATATCTCACAGTAACTTCTTTTAATATAATACTTTCTATTCTTAAATATATAACATATACGCTCCAACTATCTCTATAAGATAGTAAATATTCCTTAAATCCCAAACATCCCAAACAAATAATAACGTCGCATAACACCACGATCGATGCGAAACGTGCGCACGATGTCGAATGCACGCGAGACAAGTAATATCATTTTGATAACTTCTACTACATTGTATTTCATCATTAGTATATACCTACATCGCGCTGTTGTTGTAACGGAAAATTGTTCGCATTAACGAAAGCTCGAAATATTCCGCGAAAGGGACACGCTGTCGTAGGCGGAATGCAAAGCACAGCGGGTATGTCTCATTAGCAGGCATCGTTATTTTCTCAAACGGAGCATCGGCTTATTATGAGCCGTCGTAATTGTATGTACAACGTCTCGTCTCGTCTCTCCTCCCTTCCTCCCCCGAAGGGTACGCGGGCGCTTTAGGCTTTCTATCAAAGAGCTTGCAGTTTAAGAAGCGGAAGGAAGAGGCGATGGAAGGCATGGAAGCAGTCGGAGAGTGGCCCTTTCAACGGAGACACTTTGCACCTGTTGAAGGTACAGCCACTCCTCGATCTTGCCGAACCCTCCCACTCAAAGTAACTCCAACCTCTGGCAGTTACTAGAAAAACGCTGGCGAATTCCCTCCTAGCGCCCGATTTCGTTTCGTTGACATCTCGGAAATTGGTTTTCGATATGAGCCGCGACGTAGGTATCCCATTGTTCCTTGTGCGTGCGACAGCTGCTCGAAAATGCATCTCGCATCCCCTTATTGTGTCTTTTTCTTTCCTTCTTTGACACGTGTACACCTTTCGCAACAGTACATGTTTCATGGGCGTTTGAAAAGTTCGGTAAAAAGAGCCTAAATTATAATCAGGAGTCGAGAAGAAATTCCACGTTCAACTCAAATATTCATTCGTCATCGGGAAATACTCGAATTCAAAACACAAAAGCAAAATTGCAATGCTGTTGCAAATGGAAATGATATTCAATATTTGTGTCAACGTTATTTGCAGTTGTCACAAACATCTGTTGCATTCTTGCAAAGACTGCATATTGCAACTACCTTGTTCGTTTCCATATTCGAACCTGCATGCAGTTTTGTGATGACTGAAATTGGCCACGAAAATAAAATATGTTAATGAATAATTATTAAATTTTTTTGTATGGGGAATTATTTCTCCCCCGATTTCGATCTCGCATATATTCTAGCAATACAGAGGTACCGTGAAATGCAGTATCTCACGGATATCCCGTACTTGTATTTTAACGCAATGCAAAATTATTAGAGGGGAACGCTTTGGAAAAGCGCGTATTAACTACGGGCCGCAACGCAGCGTCGTTCACAAGCAAAATTTTGAAGAAAATTAACGCGCTCCGCCCCGAAGTAGCGTCGTCTACCGTGTCCAGGTGTACACGGGCCGTTGCGCGGAGCTTGCGAAAGCAGCCGGGGGCTAACTCTTCCGCAAGCTCGGTCGAGTCTACGAGCCGTGTCGGTGCTACCGCTCCGCGCCGCGTCGTGCCAGGGCGAAGTGCATTCGATGTTCGCAGTTCGCTGCCATGGCAACAATCCCCTACAAACAAAATGCATCGTGTGCACACGACATGCCACGGTTCTCCTTGTCGCGCCGGGGCCGGCCGGGTGCCCACCCGCCGTGCGTTTAGTCGCCACGGAAGGAACCGTTGCCGGGGTGAAGAAATGCCACCGGACAGGACGAGACACGACTGTAAATTCCGAGCGTGGCAAGTGTCGGAGGGGACGGCGCGCGGCGGCCCCGTGTGCTTTGCGAGATAAATCGTCCGGCTAGCTCGTGCACTCGCACGGCTGCCGGGAGTGTCGAAAGGGGGACACCGGTGAGCACGCGATCGGCGCCGATGATTAACGGTCGATTAAAGATAAGCGCCGACTGTTCGTTTTGCTACGTCGACATGCCGGCGAGATGTTGTTACGTGGTTAACGCTTTCGCGATCGATACGGTCGATGCGTACATTGTTGCGCGAGTTTATCGATGAATTTTAAACATCGAATTTCTGCTTAAACGTAACGCCGATGTAATAATAATTACTAGCTCATATTATTGCGAACTAACAATTATTAGTTTCATGAAGACTGCAACCCTGTAATTCTATTTAGATCGCGTATATATAAATTGTAAGTAAAGATTGCAGATCATATATTTATGTTTTAGCAGCTTGGATCGTATTTGTCGATTTTAAATAAAAGCAAAACAAACAGGATATCGGTTTTTGTAATAAACCTACTTTTATAATAAACACGCGATATCGTTTCAATACTTGTCAGTATCTCGACATAAACGAACGAGAAATAAAACGAAATAGCGTCTCGTAATCACAGACATTTGTCGCGCTGGTCCAAAAGCGACATAGCAACCGACCGATAAAGAAACGAAACCTTTCTATCCTCTTAAACGTCACGGCGACGTTTTCGAATCCATACGGATTAGAAAATCCAATATAGAAAGGAGGAGCGCCACGAGAGCGTAGCGGAACCGCACGAGCGGGAGGGTGACCGAGGTCGCGCCGAAGGGAAATGGGTAGAAGAGAAGAGGAAAGGTCGGAGGAGGAAGAGACGTGGGGTTAGTGAAGAGTGAGGAGGCGAGGGGGGAAGAGAGAGAGGGAGGGAGGGAGGGTGAAGAGGGCATAACACAATTACATGTGGGGTTGATGCCGAGCTCGCTCTCCGTACGGCATAGCGGCGGGATGAGGGTCGGGAACCACGCGGAGGGGTGCCCCAACGTTGGGTGGCAAGATTGAATATGAAAGTTTAATGCGAGCAATATCAGCGCCACTGCCCCGGCCCTCGGCTACTCACTCTCAGACGTCTCGCCTATCAGGATGCCCATCTTGGCTGTATCTCTCTTTATATCGCGAGTGCGCTCACACCGGCGGCGGTGGCGCGGCGCGGCGGCGGCTTCGAGCGGGAAAGAGGCAGAGACGGCGAAGAGCACTTCGAATCTTTGATGTCCCGAGGTAACCCGCAGATCGCCTCGAGCTTGTTCCACGTACGCGCGTAAATTCCTAACCGATTTGAAAAACTGATTTGTCAATCCGCAGCCGCGCGTCGCTTTCGACAAGGGCGTCTATTTCGATGCAAACAACGTTTAGAACACAACGCGCAGCGCGAGAACGTAATTAGCACCTCGTTGGCTCTCCTCTAGACCCGAATATCGGTTATTTTCAACGCGCGAGAAATGATAGAACACACACACACACACACACACACACACAAAGAAGCCTACGATATTGTCAATTATATATTCGATTTCCTTTTGCACTCAATCTACAAGTCGCTAAATATCACGATTGTATATTTATTATACAATCTGAATTATTTTTACGTTATATCAGTTAACAAGCTGTCACATATTAATCAATATCGTACGCAATCTCGTAATCTTTTATTTCACAAAACTATCTCCGAATTCTTTTCCCGTCCTAATCAAAAGAGCGGTATAAACGTATTGTAAAACAGTTAGCAATCGTCTAGCCTTTACTTTCGCATGAAAAAGGATAATTATCAATTAAAAACTTACTTTTGTGTAAAGATATCCTGCTTGTGGATGGGATTCACGAGCTCGCTAAGGCGTTTAGTGACTATGCCTTCGGCTATTTGTAAAACTTTCCTCATTAATTACCGACAAGATTCGATTTCGTCCCCTCTCTCCCGTACCAATCTCCCATCCCAACCTTTTCTCACTATGGTTTTGCCCCTTTGTCCGCCATAGCGAAACGAAGTTTAATAGTGAATTAGAACGTGCGTTCCTGCAACCGGCAATTATGTGCCAATTAATAAGCCGAACGCGATATCGCCGAGTCATATTTTTAGTAAAAAAAAAACATATATATACAAGAAATTTTATACTACAATGAGAAAAACATTGGAGATAGTTTCTGTATTTAAATTGTAAGTAATTCCACGATAACATTTTATCACTGACGAAAGATTGACTAAAAGTCACAACCTTCAATTCCCACGCGCGGAAATGTCACAGAAAAATTCCTTCCTCAGCTAACTATGTCGCCCCACTTTATCCTTTCAGCGTCACCTCAGCACATCCGCGAGTATATCCCTCCGTCAAAGAAATAACTCCCGGTACACCTTGTACGTGTCAACGTGGTTAAAAATACAGACGTACCTATATACGCACGCGGTCGCACATCGCGCGCGAAGGCACACCGACATACCGACATTTCTTACGGCAGAAAGTTCCCTCTAGCCCATGCTCCTTATGTTCCACTATCGCACGCCGAATGCAAGCCTCCCTCGGAACGGCACTGCTTTAGTGACAAGCGCCTTTAAGAGTTTAGACATGCGTCAACTTAAGCAAATGCAGATCAGAGCAACGACGCGCGACGAAGTGCTCGGAACTGACAGAGAGCTGGCGGAAATGTTGACTGACGATAGAGGCAAAGCAAGATAGTTGGTAACATCAGGGGGAGATCCCTAAAACGGAATGATGGTTACATCACGGAAAGCCCCAAGCCCCACTTCGAGATAGGCGAAGACGTAATATACGTTTATATGTGGGATCATGTATGCTGCGATGCATCTGCGGTTGTCCGCAAGCGGCAAGACCGCAGATAACATGGGTATATACCTATAAACAAAGAACTCGTAAACACGATAAAATTGTAATTTATCGTGAACTTGGAGCCAAGTTTTGCAGCGTTAACAAATAATCTCTCCGTTTTTCTCGCTCACTCTCCTTATCTTTTTTTAAATTAATTTAGGAGAACATATATGTCTTGTTAAGGAAGAGAGAAAGAGAGAAAGAGAGAGAGAGAGAGAGAGAGAGAGAGGAGATACTCAGCTAATAAAAATGAATGTCATTAACGTGTGATTAATTTGTGTAGATGCAGGAGACAGATTGTACCGTACGGGATCCGACACGGAAGGCGCAGCAACTACGGACAACCCTACAACGCCATTTCCTACGCCGCCCCCAACCTTGACACCGAATCATCGGCAAGCTTCTCCGTTTCCCCTCGAAAGCACAAACTCTCGCCGGCATCATTATAACGGCAGCATATCTTCCGAGAGATCTCGCAACGGCAATGGTAGGGAGTTAATTAGAACCGCAAACGGGTTGGTTTGCACGCAAGATGATACTTACGGGCTCGCCGCAAGATGAATCTCATCAAACGCAATTTTATACTGCGTTGTACAACCGTGACACGTGCAAGACGAGCTTATTCCGATAGATGGACGCAAGAGAAATCCTGATAGATGAGCGATTTAAAGTGATAAGCAATGTGATATTACGCATGGCAGCATCGACTTCGGTTTCAACCCGTTCTAATATAACATTTCGCACTTCAATCCATTTGGAATACTCTACACCTCCAATTACTAAAAGTCGAGTAAAAGTTGTAGATATGTTTTACGTCCAAATACCGTGTCATTAAAATTAAAATAATTGCTGGGCCGCGCGGCCGTATAAAAATTATTAGCTGAAAGTTAAAAATTAGTCTTAGCAAAAAGGTGTTATTTAATCCTAATAATCTCGCTTCTTTAAAAGTAATTTTGAAAAGATTAAAGGATTCGAGTATTTTCTTTGCCCACGTGCTAATGGAAGATTGAATTAAGCGGTATGATTCTTATTCGTTAGCAAAACTTCCTAAAGAAAAAAAATTTCTCACTATTTAAAAATATTCGTATTTTCTTTATTGCAGGTGAGACCGTTTACGCGGCGTCCACAAAAAAGACGACTTCCGGCGGCGGTACCTTAGGTCGAAGAACACGCCGAGGTCACGCAAGCGCCTTGAGCAGTAGCTCCACCGCGAGCGATCGTTCCGAAACCGTCTTCCCCGATGAACACACTCGCATGCATCTCACCAATGGTGAGGAAGAATATACTGGAGTTTCTTTTTCACGCATATATGTCATCGCGCGATTATTATTTCACACGCATGATCATCGCATCATATCGCATCACATCGCATGCCGTCGCATACGCTTGAGACAATTATTGTAATTATTGAATCGCAACGAGCGTGTATTAAGCCAAAAACTATTTCTATTATCAAAGACTTGAACAAAGAAACTCATTCAACGTGACGGATCGGGATAAATCCTCGTCGATCGCCCTGAGCGGGTCGTCCCTTTAAATCACGACGTAAAATTTGCCGCGGTGCGATAAGTTAACGATCCATGCCTCAAATGCGATTACCGGACTAACCGAGTTACCGGCTGGTATCGAGCCCCTGGCCGGAGTTAAATCGGGTTTCTCGTAAACGTGTTCCTCGTTAAAAGCTTAATATTAATAGTCACCCAGAAACGCGAACGGAAAAAGAGAATCGCATATGGAACTCGGAAAAGGAAATCGCATCTATAGATCCTATGAACATATTCGTGTATCTTCTAAAACTTTCATGCGTTGTGTATGTGTGTACGTTATCAATTATTCGAAATTATTAATTGAGAAAAAGAAAGTTACAAGCAGACTACTTTCAACCTCGATTTCTCATGAACCTCACATAAGACATAGTTATTAACGAGTACTCATTAAACATTACTTCAGTAATAACTTCGGCGGCGTAAGAAAACACATCTCTTTTGTTAATTTTGTCCTAAAGACGTACATATATAGCTATGATTTCGACTATACATTTGACTATACTATATGTCCTCATAATGAGCATCCCTCGTCTCACGTTCCCATCGATGCACGTGTGCGAAGCTTCACGAAACGGCCCAAAGGCGAAAGATCTTGGCAAAGGCAAACGTTTCCGAGCCATGCATTATCGCGCGTCTAGCGAACAATGCCGTAATCGACAAACTACATTATACGCTGGTTCATTAAATAACCAAGGGACCTTCTATTTTGGCAGTTAGGTTCATTGTTGTCTGATGCAGTAATGTACCAGCGGCAACACTAACAGTGTCGGTAGCTGCAATGGCAGCGGCAATAGCATAATACAAGTGCGAGAGGGAAAGAGAAAGAGACTCGAGCTCGGAGCTAACGGAGTTAGCAGTTGGCGCCTGGGCTCAGCTAGTTAGAGCATAGACCACCGTCAAAGTTAGCGTGACCCTGCCGACTATATATTGTTTCAAAACGTCAACAGTATTTAGATCTCCCGTCGTTGCTGGGCCGCGCGCTATCTTGGCACACGCACTATCTCACTGTATAACGCAGCTTCGAGCAGCAACCACCGGGGAGATAAGAGAAAGTAGCTTTGCGGCTTTGAACCGGCGGCCGCGGTCGACGAGCGTAAGCCGCTCGTCGGCTAAGTTTTAAACGAAATTTCGTCGGATCTCATTTCGTGTCGACGCGACGTCGATGCGGCGGCGGTCACGTCGGGTTCGAGGGATGCTGGCTGCCAATTAGTCTACCGATATCGCGAGACAGCGAGAGCATGGATGAAAGGGCGAAGGATAGCCCGGGTGGAAAGCTAGCGAGCGCGCGTGCGGTAAGGAGCGAGAGCTCCACCACATCTTCGTGGACGGTTACCTCCGGAATTTCGAAGGCCGCATTGCTCCTGCCCACTCGAGTGCGATCACATTACGCGTAGCCGCGTAGCGTAGGTTTCGTGAAAATTAGCGGCGCGAATTAAGCTCGTGACGCTCACTCATGGACATTTTATATGACGTGTATGAACACGCGTTCAAGGTATATCGCGAGGTGAGCGCGAGTGTACATTATATCATATAAAAAAATTGAGTAACCCTGAGAGATGATATGAAATTTTCCATTTTCTCGTCTCTTTTAATTTGATATGTTTAGGAACTTATGTTACTCGTTACTCTAAACTATTTATATTACGCTTTTTATATGTAATAAAAAATTGTTTTAACGAAGCATTAATTGTCGATTAGATTTTCCGGCAATAATTTTTTAACGCACGGCTTTACGAGAGTGCCGATAGTGACGACGAGCATTATATAAGATGCTGCAAGATACCGCGTATAATTACCAGGATCTCGTAAGCAGTAATTTGAGTCTGAATCTGCGATGGGATATTGCTTGCCAGAATGTCCCTGCGGTCTAATGGAGGCATGTCGCGGCATCTATTAGCAAATGGCTCCCAACGGTCAGGGCTTACCCGCGTTAACCCCGTGTGCGGCGCATCGCCAGAAAGACGATTGATATTACATTAGACCGCCGTAGTCTAATGTGACCCAGTCGAGGAGCACGTTATTGAATTGGCAAACGCGCGAAACCCGATAACGTTACGGTAATTTGCTACCACAAAGCTATGAAATGTACACGCTAAATGAGCGTACTCGTCATCGTAAAATGAAGAATTAGCACGTGGTACATGTAACTGTGCGGTGTAAGCGTTACCTCCGTAAACAAAAAACTATAAATAAATAAATGTTTGAAAATAAAATACAATTCTATCGATATGTACAGTAAGTTGTTCTTGCAATTTAATACCATTTGTTATAAATTTTTGTTAGTCCATAGGATTTTCAAACAACCATTAAATTCGTGAAATGTATATGTATTACGTACATTTATATAGGTAGATCAATTAGGAGAAATGCACAATTTTTGTGAAAACTAATAATTGTGCACAATGTAAATGTGCAGAAGCAAATCACCGTCGGTGAAAAATAAATTTTCCGCGGGTTTTCGCAATCGTTCAGCGATGGTCGGTAATTTTTGACGGGCTCTGATGCGGGCTGTTGCATTTAATGTCATGGAACAAATCATGCGCACCAGCAAGCTTGATGTTATCAATTCATTCGATTGATGTAGGTTTCGCGGCATATGTTGCACGAACGAAATAAATGCACACGGAATCAATTGACTTATGTATACAGTAAAAACTTTAAAAATAACTGTGCTACGGAACAAAAATACGCCGATATTTTTAATAAACGATAATACGGTCGGGTAAGCACGTTCGGGTAAATAACTCGCGCGAATTTTCGCTTTTTGATCGTAGTGTTTAATCAAGAACACTTGATTCGTCACTTCTGACTACAATCGAGTACTTTTTGTGACGATGACCATTCGGGAAGTTATACGAATGTGTCTGCTTGGATAAGTGCCAAGTTTCCACGAATAGAAATAATTTCAAGCGCCACTTGCGAACTATGCCAATAGTCCGTGTTCGCCATTACCATTATCGTTCTATTCCTTTTTAGTCTATCTTTTTCCGGACTAGATATCTGTGGCAGCGTGAATCTTTTATTACATTTAATTGTTTGCAACGCAATCTTTTTATCGTTTGCGGAAATAAAGGTCAATGTTTATGTTATAAAAGGAAGCAGAGATACTCTTCGCGACGATGAAAAGAACGCGCGGAAATTAAAATCACGAGACATTAAGTTTATGGATGACGTTATTATAACGGTCCTGTCTCACCACTTTACTACCATAACGCTAAGGTAAATAATTCAAACAGAATGTAATCAATGCACAAGCTTAATTGTCGTAAATTATCATATAATGCTCAGGTTACGAGGCAACGTGATATTTATGAACTTTCCCCTCCGTGAAAATTCATCGTAGCAAAGCTGTTTTATGGAACCTCATCCCATTCTAAATACATGTGATTATCTTTTTCTTGCCTTAATTCGTCAGAAAAAATGTAGAGAATATTTTAATCGTCAAATATAAGTAAATATATTCAATTCTTCATTTCGCTGTACATTGAAAGTCCGAGGACATAATAAAAGCGTTATATCTTATTAATTAATCAATGGTAAATGGATCTAGGCGAGACACGGATGAAATTTTGTGTGTCCAGCGCGAACGAAGGCGGGTGGCACATAGAAATTGTACGAGACAGTTCGGACGAAGCATTCACGAATGCTAACTCGGTTTATTAGACTGTTTGGTCCGGAAGGAGTCAAGCCGGAACGATTCGTTGGACTGGTTATCGGACAGTAGGTGCGGTACCTACCATTGCGGCAATACCGCGCCGGTATAGCGCTGGCAAATAATTCGTATTTACATGAACGTGTACTCCCCGACGCGGCGGAGGCGTTAGACCGACAAATCGAATTACAGACGCGAATCGCTAACCGCATCAAGTCACTGTCGGCTACCTTGCATCCCCTTGCACTGTCTGACTAACCCTTCTCGCCGCCCGCGGATGAGGGATAACTCGGTTGAACTCGGTATCGGTGATGCGCTAGCATACTACATAATTGGCTCACAACGATTGGCCAAGACATACCGTCGGCGACGTTATATTACTCAATAATGTGTCCAATTAGATGTCGTACTAGCGCCAAATAGGTGTATATGTACGCTTGTCACGTTTGTAATAACATTCGAAAGCAATATCCAATAAATTCGGATAAATATTGTATCAAGGAAGTTGAGTGCCTTGATCGACATATTTCAACAAAATATATTTAAAACAATTTAATTGCTCTAATAATGTGATTTTTATAAAGATTTCATAAAAATTTAAAAATTATATATTTAAGAATTACAATAAATTGTATGTAGAAATAAACTCAATTCTTCAACAGCTTCTGTATAAACAAAATTTGCTTATTTTATAAATATAAAACAAAAAATGAACAAATTAATCTTCTTAGTTTAAAAAAATTATTTTTTTATATTCAATATTTTTATATAAAAGAGAGATTGGACAAATTTTAATTTAAATATATTTTGCCGGGCGGAGTAAGCCGCATTATGTAAATAGTGAAATCTATATTACCGCGGAGTTATATCATGTTCATCATTTTGCAGAATTAAATTGCACTGCACCTATTGCCATCAGGAACTGCATGATTTATTTTGCGCATTCTGTAAACGCTATCCTATGCTTTATGAGGGACAGTAACGCGGTTTGACCACTGGTCAATGATGTACCAGTATTAGCTATAATTGGCTGGAACCGTATTGATCTAACCTTCATGTAGGCAGCGTTATCTTCTATCCTTGCTACGTATAATTAGTTATGCTGGTGAATTTACATATACAGTGCAATAAGTCGCATTTAGTAGCATCCAGTATAATTCATGTGGATGTCAACAAATCTTCATATTACACGTTACGTTAGCGAGTAATTGACATATGTGTATGTGTGCGAAACATATATAAAAAAAAGATGATGTCGGATATATCCATCAAATAGATAATAAAATTGTTTGTTGCCAATCGTCGATATATAATTGATCTACTGGAGATTCATCAAATTCTCCGCTACGCTCGTTGCAAGATATTTTTGCTTTTGGCAATTTAGCCGTCGGATTAAATTTAACCGGTTTTAACTCTTTCACCCGCGCGCATTCTAGCGATTTAACGTTAACGTATAGCATATTTTGCAATTTCAGAAGAACCATCTTCAAATATGTACTTTTCCCCAGGCTTTAATTTGATACTGCAGCGTGCGTATGTAAAGTAATGTAAGCTATCACGAAGACGAAATGTATCCCGCGATTTGTAGCGCATCGTTATAAAACATTTAAGTCTGTAAAATAACACATTGCTGATTCAAAAGGGGAGAGCCGGCTTTCTCTCTCTCTCTCTGTAGCGGCTTAGTACCGGTTCCGAGATTTTTCCCACCCGTTGTCAATGCGATATCGACTTTGTAATTGAGCGTTACAGGTGTTCCGAGCACTCGAACGATGCCGGCAAATTGTTCAATAACTGGAACAAATGTATATTTCGACGGTAAAGTTGTCCGAGATACGCGACGGACGCGGCTGGCGCTGACAGCTACGCATTGCGCATTTCACGGTCCGATTTAATTAAGCGATTATTACTGCTTATTACGGAAAATATCGACGCTGCTCCCAGATGACTTCGCAGAAATAATTTCCCTATCGCGTTTATAATTTCTACGATTAATTAGACTTCGATCTGGTCAAGTAATAACGGCGAAAATCGTCGAAAATCTATATAGAATAGCCTCGATACAAAGCGTTGTCAGGAAGCGAAAGCGAATATTGCAGATATATCATTATCATTCGCATGCATGACAATTGCATTAACCTTCGATGTCATCCGATTCAGTCACATTCTAAAATGCATTTGTGATCTCGTTTTTCCCGTAAAATTATTAAATTAATCACGAAATAGCACTTACTGTTTTCTGTTTCGAGTGTTCAATTTTGCATTGATTAATTAACTGAAAATTCCTAACTGTCGAAAAAAAATTAGTATTGTCTATTAGTTACCTTTTTAGTCAGTTATCTCACAGTAATTTTAGTATTACTATCTACAGAATTTTGGTATACAGATACAAATTTGGAAAACTGTGCTCGTTTATTACGTTCAATGCTTTGTAATTCACTTTTGCGCAAATTTGTTTTAACGTAAATCTATCGTGTATAATAATTTGAACTAATTCATCATACATTCCATCTGCATGATGTAATTCTTTGTTGGAATTTTCACATATGCACCTGCCAATCCCGCCGCACTAATGCACTTTTCTCTCTGCACATTCTTTGGCGCACAGGTCTACCCAGGCCTATTTATCTCACAGGTATGTAAGCAATCTGTAGGAAAACACGAATATATCACGTATAGATTTGATGTAATATTATATGCATTCGCTTTTTATCTACTATTATTAAAAACAACGTAATAGAATAGAGCAAACTATAGTTATGGGAAAACATACTTGTTATGGGAAAAATTCTGTTACTGTTTTATAAATTTTTCAACAATTATTTTCTCATATTTTTAATATTATTAATGTTGCCTGAAAATTTTATATAGCTTCTTTCACGTCGACTGTTAAGCGGAGCTGTACTTGCTATTGACTCGCTTGCCGATGTAAAGAATTGCGGTAATTATGAGACGTTAAATTATTCTTTACTATGTGGCTCGAGTAATTGTCTTGACATTACAACACACATCCATAAGTTATAACGACTCGCTTAATAGATTTTAATCCGTAGGACCAGGGACCGAAATTCCATTATCCCACATCCGAGTTACCACAACCAAGTTACGTAGCTTCACGAAAGCGCGATAGACCACTGTATTGCAGTTAAACTTGATTTACAATAATGTGCTCTGTAACATTAACAACCTTTAATGGTTATACATTGCTCCAATTATGTATATATGCTCAACATGGTATCGGTTTATAGCGTCATCGTCGACTGTTTTGGCTAATTCGCTATAACTGGCGGCCGTACGTGTAATATAAAATGTCAGAGATGAAAAAAGATATAAAATTTATAACTATTATGTTCTAATTGTACGGAATACATTGGTTAACAGCGTTTTAATGTTTTTGAATGTCAATTGGCACTCTCTGATATAACAGACGAGCTTTTCGTGGGTATAGACTTTCAAATATTTTTGTTGCCCTCAACATGCCTCGTAGGCACTCTTTTGTGCTCTTTATGTTTAGGTAACTTTAATTATTCTTTGGTGGAGTTCCTTTCAAGTTTCAACAACTTTATAAGTAACTTAACTATGGGAACGCCCGCAACGCTGAGCCCCGAAGGGCCAATGGTGAAAGGGTACCGGTGGAAATGGAAAATTCTTAGTATTGCTCTCTATTGAAGCTTCACAATTACTATGTTTCAAACACAAGAACTTACGAAATTCTCAGAAAATATATCCATTATTAACGTATACATATACACATGGATTACTTGAATGTGTACGCATGAGCAAAGCGAGGCACGTAACGCATTGCGTTGTGTCGCTGTCGCAGCTTTTAATGTGCATTTATGAATAATGACACCGGAATTACAATATACGTCGTTAATATCACAATTACTCAACTATTATTCGGTATTTCCTTGTATATTCCTTCGCCTATAATGGGTAATCAATTTCGTCGTGTAATGGCAGATAGATTCTTTGAATTTGCATGCATAAAATGTTACGAGGAGAAGCCTAATTATTGATGCCGCTTAATTGCTCGCAGCAGCGTTTCTACGAGCAGACTAGAATTTCATGAATGCCACATAAGAGAGAACAATATCGCAATGAAATGGATGGAATTACACCGATACAATCAATAATTCGCAAAATAAACACCAAATATTTTGAATTTATCGACGCATTAAATGAATCTTGTTATTTGAGAAGTCAAATAAATTACCAAAATCGCGAGATTAAATTTTCCGAAGATCAATAGTTACTTTCTATAGTTCTTTTATAGAACAAATAAATATAGATAATTTGATTTCTCATATAATCGATACAATTTGATTCAAAGTCGCTATATTGCATCACACGTGTTTACGTAATATGATGTTCTATATTGATGTTGTTCAACATATTAATTTATCAAATTTTGTTCTTGCTTTTTATTAAAGCGCGACTTGTAAAGGACAATGTGCACTCTAATAGAAAGAAATATAATTTTGCATTTCCAGATACCGGTAGAGATTCTCCTCCGGAACCCGCGCCACCGGAAGTACCGCCGCGTGGACCGTCTTTACACGCAACGCATACTTTACGTGCGCAACAAAACCGAAATGGTTGCCCTCCGAACGCATCAGGAAGTTTCACTGTGCCAAGTGACCAAATGCCGACCGAGACGTATTCGGGTAAGTAGCAATTCACTCGATGCTTCATACGTTCTAATGTGGCTTTCGTTCGGAAAATTAAATTTCTATAAACTCGAAATCGAAGATGTAACATAAATTAACTTAAATCAATTTTATTAACGCATTTAAACGTAATGTTTCTCTGAAAGATTTATCCTTTAAAATGTGAAGTGCGTATTTATTCCTCCATAAATTAGTGTAAATGCATGTGCGAGCGCGGACGTCGCTAGCACTCCATGAAAAGAGCAACATAATGACAATTGAATCGTAACGTGATCCATTCCACTAACCCGTTGGATACCGTTATATGACGCGGTTTAGTTTTCACCGGCGAATGTTTAATTTGGTGCATGCTCCGGCGCCAATTATGTAGATGTGCAGATGTGTACGCGATGGTATGGGGTATCTGTTTAAACTAATGGGGTGTAGATCAAGGGGGAAGGGGGTTTGCATTAAAGCACCCGTTAATTCATTGTAAATATACTCAGCGTATATTCGTTTCTCTATATTTCTCTATGTACATACCATTAGTATATTCCTGTGACTAAACATTATTTGTACTGGTCGTGACGATTCTGAATATTGGAACGTGAATGTGCACGAAGATTACATACGCGCGCGATTAACATATGGTTGCATTCGATTCACGTACCACCTCCTCTAAACATTTATATAATAACAGAAACGCGACATATTATCAAGCGCGATTACTCGTGTGCGATGGCAGTTGATGAGGCTGCCGGTATTATAATTCGCAACATTTAAATATACTTTATTTTTCGCTATAATTATTCCTACAAGCAAGAGCTTGTTATTTTATACACAATTATTTAATTTCTTAAAATTATTTAAAATTGTAATGGATATTAG
>NW_020211217.1:276678-278895 GCF_003070985.1 Temnothorax curvispinosus | reverse complement strand
ATTAGAGTGATACACACATTTAATCTGCCGATAAAACATTATAAGTTTAAAAAATTTGAATACTGAAAAGTGTTCTCGCATTCCGAATCTAAAAAAAATATATATATAAAAAAAACGTAAATCCGAGATCTTTTATGGGAATACAAACGAAACGTTATTCGGCGCACTTTATTTCCACGGGATCACTCGAATTTTACGAGAAGTGTTTTGCCAGTATATCGAATGCTCACATGGCTCACTATGCTTACACGGAAATTTATTGTAATGCATTCTCGATAATCCGTGCCGTTTTAACGGAGCGCAAAGTTTGACCGAACGCAGCGACTCGCGCAAAGAGTTGCGCGCGCTCTCAATCCAGTGAGATTTAATAATATTGGTTCCGCGTTAATTACACTAATTAATGTGAGCCACGTGTTGCTATAAACATAGACTTCAATATGTAGACAAATCTTGGGATAACGCTGTGCTTTATGTGAATATAATGTGATCCCATGTTAAAATATGCATGCGCTATGCGGTACCAAATGTGCTGCCGGGAAATTATTGAAAGTTGTATCGTTCAAGCGCACAACAAAACAGTATTTAATACAAGCACCATAGAGATTAGTAAATGCGCACGCAAATTGGCGTGATGTTGTAGTCCTGTTGCTTCAAATTTATCGAGAGGTATCAAAGTGCTAAAATTTTAGGAATCTCTAATGGAACAACAGTAAAGCTCGAAATACAAAATGCAATATTTTCTAAATAATATAATCAGGAGAGAGGGTAAGTATCAATAACAGTCAACGTGAACATTGCAATATATGCGTGCAAGAATGACAATTCGTATCTTGTTTCTATCGCACATTATTTCAATATACTTATATATTTTCCGTTATGGTTATAACACGTAATGAGGTTTTTTGTTTACTTATATGTTACGCGTGCAAAATTTTTATATTTATCGTAGCTTTCTCGAAACTTGCAAACGACGATAGTTCGACGTTGCATTTACATTGAACGCAATTAGATAGACTTTATTACAGATTTGATGTTGCGTACTAATTGAATTGTTCGTTTAATATTGAATATGATACTTCCATTGGTATTGCAAGAGATATTCTAAAGCTTGCGAAGAGACTCGATACATTTTATATACAATATATAAATCGACATATTATGTGAAAAAACGAAAAATCACATAGCTTCGATTTATTGAAGACATTTCGAGAGATTACTTCTACCCTCGATGGTCGAGCAGATGATTTGCGAGAAAAAATTCACGTTATCTCCGGGACTGTCTAGGGCTCCAGGGAAAGACCGATATTATTATCTGAGGTACTTAAGCTTCGCACATTTTTGCATAACTGGAAATTAGAAATAATTATTGTTGCACCTCGGGGAGCATGCAGCGGTGTCGCGCAATAGCGATGTGGTGCACAGCAGATAACTCCTTCAATGCTTTTTTTCGCGGGATATGCTCATCGAAATTCAGGTGAATAAGTAACAGAGGATTACTCTTGGGAGACTTTTAATAATTTCGCCATATCAATGATTGCATTTATATTGAATAAAAATAATGATTTTATTAATTTTTCGCTATATACCACGTGAGAAATGTTCAATGTTAATTTCGAAAACTTCGTGGGATTCCCATAACAATTCATATAAGAATTTACATTATAACATTAAGAGATAAGACTGCGTTAGCACCAAGAATAACATGGCTGTTTATGAAGTATAGCAAGAGAAAGTCATGTAATGAACAGATTGGAGATGCACCCGGACTAAGTAAGTTACATGCAGTTGGTTAATGACACTTCATAACTTTGCTCTAAGTACAAGTGGCCACCCATAGTTCTGTAAAGTTTACGGAGCGTACGCAAGCACTCACTCGGTTTCCCCGCGCATCTCTTTCTCTCGTTAAGAAGCATTTGCCAAGATAATTATGAATATAACTCCGGACAAAATTTGCTTGTCCAGCGACACTTAATTATGACGAAAACAATACCGCCGAGCAATACACTATGTGGCATGTAGAATTTTCCATAACAATTTTTTTCTATGTAAAAGTAATCAACAATATATTTTCAATTTGCAACGGCATATAGCCCTTTGTAATCACGAGTAAATGTTAAAATTTAAAGATTATATTACGAAGGTGGAAATAAGTCGCCACTTTGATCGCCAGTATGTTCGATATCTGAAACTGACGGAAAATACTGCGCTAACAACCAA
>NW_020211217.1:211484-276668 GCF_003070985.1 Temnothorax curvispinosus | reverse complement strand
AATAAATGGGTTTACTTAATAATCCACGCGCACAATATCAAACTGAACACGAATTACATTGAAACTAGGCGCGAGGTCATTAGCTGCTACCGAGGGGGAGATATCGTCATACACTACTTTACCCCAGCTGATTTTCCAGAAGGCAACGCCCCGCGATATGACGCTTCAAAGGGCCCCTTTAATCGTTTTGAGTTCCAACAGGAATTTCTGCTACCGCGCCTTCTCCGCTCTGAACTTTCCGCATCTTACGAAGGATGAACTCGATCCACGAGCCGTTGTTTGCTCACGCGAGGGTGAAAGGCGGGCGAATGTTTGCCTTCTTCTGGGGTTCCTCGCTTCCTAATGTCTCGCCGAGATAGAGGCCGCGCGTCGTAAAGTGGACGGAAATTTTATTAGTATAATCGTCGCATTAACACCGAGGTCATTGCACACGCGAGAAAGCGAGTATTAAGAAAGAGCTGGGCGAGGGATGCGGAGGGTGTAAATAGCGGGGCGTGCCTCGGGTCGGTTGGTTGACCGGAGAGACGATCGCAGATAGAGGCGCGAGGACTGCGCAATGCTTTGTACCCCCCCTGCTGGAATTCCTCTGTATTAATTACCGGCTCGCTAATTACTATTTATTAGAGACTGGTGCGCACGCCACGTGGAGCCGAGTCGAGACTCGAGACGCGCCATTATCGCTTCGCTTCGAACGAGCACCTACGTCGTAGCGTCGTTTCAAGGCAACTTCGTTACGCCGTCGATTACATCTTGTACTGGCGCTGCAAGAACATTGAAGCGATCCCGTATCCGATCCTCTCGAGCATCCTTTAACGCGTATCGATCCCTTTCGTCCGAAACGTCTAGATTTTCCTTCATGTCTCATATAACCCATCACACATCTCGGAAAATTATATCGTATATTTTGCTGCGTTCGAATAATAAATGCATATTGCATATTCTTTTGTATTTTGACACAAAAGAGAGAAAGAGAGAAAGAGAAAAAGAGAGAAAGAGAGAGAGAGAGGACTTTTAAATTTCTAATAAACAAATAATTAAATTTATATAGCGAACATATTTTAAAGCTACGCTCACTTCCGCGTAGTTACTATCAAAGAAGAAAGTTTACGGCGGCGATAACGCGTGCCGTGACAAATTGCCTTTAACCTATTGCGCGTCGGCTTAAGGATGCAAGATACATCTCCGGCGATAAGTAAAACGAGCACACCAGCAACGAGAATATAATAGAACGCTTTTTCCACAATTTATAAAACGTTCAGGACGTTATAGGAGGAACAAGAGCATATAGTCTCATCGGCTATTAAATTCTCGCTTTGCGCAGACGAAATTGCCGTTCTTGAATCCGGTAGTATTTGCCTCACAATTGGCATGATCCGGCGGATTGAACACTGCCTGCTATTACTCGCTCGAATACGAAAACAATTTTCATTTTGTTATACATAGTATAATATAATATATATTAACTCGAAAACTGCACATTCAATTACAAAAGAATAATAAAAAAAAGAGTTAAAATAAAAAAACAATTAGATTTAACGTGATTAATTATCTAAATAAGATATAATAAGCTTTATATTTTAATTCTTTGACATAATATGCTAATTTAATCTCTATACTTCTGCTTGAGAAGATTATATTTAATGGATTTCTGCACCACCACTTTCTTGAATATTTTATTAGATCATATTTTATTCGTAACTCCTCATTAAAGGATAATACCGCATCAATTATCGATTCTCTAAAGTAGACTAATTATTGCATACATATAGCAATTAAGCATATAAAATAGCTTTATATATAATTAGAAATTGTACTAAAATATATTATTTTCGTAAAGTTTAATATTTTATATAAAAGTTACGACATACTTTTTTATTAATAATTTTTTGTTGGAAGTTTACTCTAAAAAACTTTTAGCGAAAATTGGCGCAAGTAAGCGGTATACGAAGTAAGATATAAGCAATTTGATAAACGCGCGAGAGGCTGCCACAGAGTACGTCAATATTCTGTCTTTAGTTGAAGGAGGCTATTTCAGGAAGCAGCATGAGATTAACTCGATCCCGCGAAATGGTACGACCGCTCAAAGTGGACAAACGCGATGTCCTAGCTACGCTACTTCGACCATGCAGAAGATAGATATGGCTGGTGGAATAAACATGGAACCGCGCAGAAGCCACTTCATATTTCAGAGCATCCGAGTGAACTTCTGTAACGGTGGACGCGCATTAGACAGACTAATCCCGCCGGTATAGGGCCCGCACTAGTTTCGCGCAATTTCCGTCGTTCCTGCATCCACCGGCCACCTCTGATTACCTACACCGCACACATCTACTGATGGTTACATCGTTTTGCTTATTTTGCTTTAAATAGAGATATTTTGGAGCAGAGAGAGAGAGAGAGAGAGAGAGAGAAAGAGAGAGAAGCAGCAGCCGGGAGAGAAACTATCCCATATTAAGGTTGCATGCGTTACCGGATGCGGCGCGCGAACGGTAACGGGAAACCTACAGTATTATTCTAATAAGAATTATAGCCTATGATAAATCTCGGGCCAGGTTCCAACACTTCTGCAGGAAGCTATATATGGAAGAGATAGGGCCGGCTCGATTCATTGATTATCCATTATTGCGAAACATGCGCCGAAAGTAACGTAATCAAATGTGAACGAGCAACTATTCGCTGTTTTACGGAAAGTTGTATATAGTATATGATGATATATCGATCGTATCAACTACCATACCAGTATATGTAAAAATTTGCAACAAACCGACCGGTTTTACTCAATCATAATTTCCTACCTCATATATACGTTTCTCAATTGGCCCTAGATTTATTTTTCGGAAATCAATTGCATTCTTTTGATGCATTCCTTTCGTATAACAGACAACCGTATGTGCTCGGAGGACACAAGCTATTCGAGGCAAACGGTAGACATACTTTATGCAAGGCGAGTGTTTCGTACTCGCGTGAGACGAGTTTCTTCCTATAAATCCTCCACCTTACCCTTACTATTCTCTTCTCTCTCCCTCTTTCGCTTTCTTTCTTTGTCATGCACCCTAACCTTCGTTCATCTAACCTAACCGCCCCTACCGAGTTTCCTCATTGTGGTACCAAGCAGCATAATTCAAACTGTCCTCGTGGTACCGATGCGAGCCTTGGATTTAGCGCAAGATCTTATCGTCCAGACAACAATAGCGCCGCTGCCTGGGAGAACTGAAATACTTATTGTCTTTGCTTGGCTCGCGTGAAAATTTATAAGATGTCCACAGGTTGAAGTGGAAAATTGTTTCTGCTCAATAATGTGTCACGAAATTTTTTTCTACGGAAATAAGTGAGAATGTTCTGTCTGTAATGAAATTCCTGCCTGTCTAGAAAATGTCGATAAATAACCACTCAATCAAGCTTAGATATCTTAAACGATAAAATTATAAATTTAAAATATTATAAAGCAAGTATTCTCATAGTTTTTGACAAAAAAAGATCACTAATGTTTCCATAAAAAATGATTATAATTGCATAATCAATTGTGGAAAATTTTGCTGTATATTTTCGTGGCAAGGGGCTATACAAATACAAATTTGGCTAGCTGAGAATGCTTGCGGGATATTCGATGGAAATCATTTATACATGATCATTGAATTATACTCATTCGCTTCCAATCCAGCCAGTAAACACTGGCCAAAATAAATTCGCGGTGCTATAAATGCATAACAACGCATACTCTTACGAGAGATATGGAAATAGGGAGAGGGGGTGGCATTAATGCCACATTTAATGCGGTGCGCTTACGCGTCGCGATTATCGAATTTACGCCTTGAATCGAATATTAGCTTCCGGAAAAATATTGCAGCGGCGGAACACCCACTTTCGGCTGAAAGCAATTTTCAGCTTAAAGGCTTCCACGGCTTTTATAGCGTCGATATATTTTTCCAATAATATCTCTGTACGCGGACGACTGCCTATGGCTCGAGCGCGGCCGGATGGCGCGAGGAGGTTCGCTCGCGGAATGTGGAAACGAGATAGAATAGTTTACAATCAAAATCCAGCCAGCGAAGCAGACTCTTAAGCAACCTCCATCTCGCGGTTGAAAGTGAAATCCAATTTCCGCTAACGGAGACTTTTTCTTAATATAATAACCAACCTCCGAGCTTCGCGACCACTCTGAGAGCGCGGAAACTCCGATATTCCGCGGAGCGGAGACCGCAAATATTCAAAATACGCGATAATCGAATTTCGATGGATAAATTAACGAGCAAGACATCCGTTCGCAAGAGCGCGATTTGTTGGTTCGAAGAGAGAAAATTGCGGTCGAATTTAACCCGAAAGAAATAAACATACTGCAAATTTAGTGTAAAATATTTGATTCGACGAAACAAAACACAAAACAGTCGAAGTATCTAGTCGTGCATTCAATTTGTATCGCTGCCGAAACATTTCTAGCGTGTTCGTCAGTCGTTATAACCGCTTATATTCAATTTTCCCGAAAATCTTATCGTATTTGTGTGATACCTCTAGTTAAACGCAATCATGCTTCATGACTTTGTATCTAACGACCGACTGGAATTCGAAGGACGGAACTGACAAAGCGGTAATAAGAAAGCGCGAGACTGTAGCACCAGAAAGGAATTGTGTAATTAATTCCAGATTATAGTACACTCTAGAAACTGAGGCAGTACTTTAAGTCCACTATGTACTCGTCGAATGCGAATATCGGAAAAACAAATGGTAAATGGAAAAAAAAGAACACCTTAATATTACTGTTAATATTACAAATAATCTCTTACAAGAATATTAAGAGCAACATTATAGTTTTTCGTTGACTTCGTTTACTTCAGAAATTGTGAAATAGTTATTCCATACGTTAAAATGTCTTCATGAATGGTATTATAAAATGACAAAAACTCCAAAGCTTATAAAAAATTCACTCGGCCTGAAAGAGAACATTAATGTTCATTAATGTCACTTAGGTAAAAATATAAATCACCTCTATATTCACCATTTCTATTTTAAAGCATATTTAGAGGATACGCTTCTTGTCATATAATTATATTACAAATGTTCCGATAATAGAAGAATCTCGAGATTTAAATTGAGAGAAAAGGTGATTCAAGTTATTTTTACTAGATCACTGTAGATTGGAATCATTATTTCAAAGTGGAAATAATTACAAGTTCTATAAATAAGTTAAAAATAAACTTTGATACTTGTTGAACTCTCAAACTTTATAAGAAATTTTGGCGCTTGGTAAATTTTAGAAACGTAATTATTAGAAAATTGAATTAGTCAATGCAACGCCACAGTCCGCTATAAATTAGAAATGACGCGACATTAATAATTTAGACTGAATGCGGAAGAAATAACGTTTATTGGTTAATGCTGTAAGCAGAAGAAGTCACATCAAGCCAAACAACCCCGATATAAAATCTACTCTCTCATACACTCTTCCTCTCTCTCTTTCTCTCTCTCTATCGAGATCGCGTACCGATTTCATGAAGAAAGTAAATTCGAAGCTTATGATATTGGCATATAGCTGAATGCACGCATGAGCCGGCAAAACGAATCGTAATACGACCATGCCGACGCCTTATGTAATAGCGGGGAAAGTAATAGCACTTTCCCAACCGTTTGCGATATTATATCGGTTCTTCGCCTATATGCGATATTCAAATAAAAACGCAAAGTTATCTTCAGTACGAATACCCATTCGCGGCGCTTTGACGTCGTCCCATATGAGTAATATTTGCAAATAGCGATGATAGCAGCCGATGCTGTTTTTATGGTCATCGTTCTGCGCGAATGCTTACGTTTGAAATTATTTACCTACCATTGATTACTCAAAACGATCACTTTAAAATATATATTTCAGCGCGGTGCGGCCTGCAATTTCACTCAAGCTACTGAAGAACGTTTAGACGACATGAACTAAATTTGTGAGTTGTGAGTTAATTATTAAAATAAAAAAAATCTACAGTTAACTCACGCTGCTCCATAAATATTCAAATTACTGATATCTCTCTCTCACTCTCTCTCTCTCTCTTCCTCGCTGCCTGGACGTTTATAAACCTCAACGAGCTTCTCGCCTCTTGATTCACTTTTGTTTGCAAATCTCACGAACGCAATTTAGGGGAATCATTTACGCCAATGAATAAAGTTCGCAACGTTTAAACTTGCAGAGCAAAGCGTTAAACGAGTGAGCTTCGTCGTTCTCGTTTCCTTAAAAACTCCCGCAGAAGTTAATACATTTTCAATAATGTGTTAATTGAATGGAAAACGTGCGATTTTAACGAACCATCGCGCGTGTAAATGTATCTTACATATGTAAAGTCTGCTCTCGGGACTTGATCCGATCGCCCAACACGACACCCCGTTTTCGTTCTTCCTTCGTTAACGTAATATGCAAAGCAGTATTTAACATTAATTAGAACGAGTAATTCCAAATATTCGTATACGCACGTATTAAGATCGTATATTAAGATCGTAAAAGGATCTGCCTTTTTTTTACAGTGAGGCGTAAATTTATTCGCAGCCGCCTCAGAAACCAGGGCCGACTTAATACAATTAGTAACGTTTCAGGAAGATTACAGAGGAGTTAACAGGTCCAGCACGATACGGGGGCGCGTTTTAAATAACGATTAGAATGAACTATTATGCGCTTATCGCGGGTTACATAATGTTCCGTTAGTAACGATCATAAGTTGCATGCGGGAAACCGGCAGAATCCCAAAGGCGATGGCGTGACCATATCGCGTTATACTACTAGGTGCCACACGTGCGATCGTATGTGCATACAGACGTGTGTGTCTGTCACATACACGCGCGCACACACATATGGCACATTAAGTTCCGTAGGTGTTCAGTGAGCTTCGTGCCGCTTTCTACGGATCGGCTTTATGCGCGAATTTCGTTTGTGCCAAAACGGGGCTCATGGGGGTGAAAGATTTTACCTACTCACGAATAATCTTCGCGATGCCTGAAAGCGCTATGAAGAGAGTGAATGCGCATTACGATTTAGTGAAATGGGATATAAAGTTCCCCGTGGCTGCATGAAACAAAGGTCTTCCGGCGCTGAATAGTGATATTACGTTACGCGTTACACGATATTCCGTTATTGCTTTTGCTTTATAATTTAAAATACTAAACCAATGAAAATTATAACTCATAAGCGAATATTTATAGAAAATAAATTTATGTTATTAAAATATATGTATAAAGAAACTTGATAGCGCCCTACTATAGTCAGTACAATTCGCTTTAAAGATTACGGATAGCGTGAGGAATAAATATTTTATTATTAAATACTGATCAATATTTTGGCGGCTGTATGCGTATCGAATATCGAAGAATACCGGTGCAATGGTGCAGTGTCTCGAGAACGCAATTCCGTGACGGAAAATCTCTTCTTGCGCGCGTTCAGAAGGCAGGTCAGATAATCTGTATCGAGCGTTCACGTCTGCGATTGCTCTTGGGCGTTCCTGAATTAATATTCGTTGGCTTATTTCATTTCGCGCCGATCGAGGTGTCGCGTTCTTGAAATTCTCGGCAAATTGTCCCCGCGCAGCTCCTCGCCTACGACCCTTTTTCTCTTTCTCCCTTCTTCATTTTTGTCTTCGTACAGTCTTGCTGCCGGCACACCCGCCGGTCTCCTCATATTATTTTCGATGACAGTCTCCCCTAGCCATTATTCACATTCTGAAGCCACCCTGTATACGGCCTGTCCTACGTTATTGGCCGCGCCACGCGGGATAATTAGCAAAAATATTTGCGACATCGACGTCGCGATAATAATTACGAAACGTATAGCTCTAGACTACGGAAAGCGAGGCTGCTTTCACGTCTCTCATGGCGAAAGTATTTATATAGTACATTACGTTTATATAGTCGCGCGGAGACGGCGAGTGCGGAGAATCTGAGCCGCCGGGGATATTCGAAGAACGCGAACTATCGTTATTGCTCGTTATTTCTTTTCGTCCATCCGCAAGTCTGGCTACGCCGGCGGTTGACCTTTCATTAATGCATTATTAGATATTTCCCCCTTTATATCGGTATATAGGCAAACTCTTTCGTCGCTCGTCGATGAAAGGGTTTTCCTGCAATCACGTCCTCGCAATTTTCTACGATATGTACGCGTAATCTCCTTCTGTATAAACACGGCATATAATCGTTATATGTAATTGCAGTTTTGACTATTTTAGCAAATACTCTTGAAAAGACTACATGAGATTTGTTTAAGAATATATCTAATTTCTAACAGCTTAATATAAATAAATAAAATATTCCTAGCGCTTCTCTTTCTCGTGAAAAAATGAAGAAAATTTTCTTTTCTTCAAGTACCGATGTACTTAAATATTCGAAAAATTTCTGCTCCCGCCACTTTCTTTACAACGATGGAAATTCGCTCGAGAAGAGTATGAAGAGGTTGTTCCAAGCTTATAAAGCGACCGCCGTGTAGCGGCCATTAAAGCAATCTACTTATTTAATACTTCGCGGACTCGGCGCACCATTAATTTCGCTAATTTCCGTAGCCATTATGCATGTAACACGTGCAAGCTTATAATGAGCTAAGCTTCGAACAGTATTAACGAGGAGACGCCCTTTTATCGATTACTACCCTCACTGATGTTCCTCGTCCGCTTCACGATCGCTTAGAATAAGAACGCCTTCCATCAATATCTCAGCCGGTCTCCGCAATTCGTCCCCGAGATGCTCATTAGGCTACGAGCAAACTAACGATCTGATCGTCGCAAACAAATCGTAGATAAATGAACCTCCTGTATATTCTTTTTATCATTTGATATGGATTGCACATGAAAATGTGAAAGTAAAAAATTAAAGAACATGACAACCGATTGCCAACGTATTATACGTGATATAAATTAAATTACTTTAATTCAAATCACTTTAATCTTTAAATCAATTTAATTTGAATCAAACGTTTAATCGTTTAATCTAAAAAACTGTGATGCGCATCAAAATCATTTTGCTCATCGTTAATTTGTCATTTAATTTGAATCAAACGTTTATTCTAAAAAACTGTGATGCACGTTAAGATCATGTCGTTGATCGTTAATTTATCATTTCGAACCTGGGACAGAATAATTATTTGGTATCACGCGATTATTCCGCCAGTGATTACCAGCGACGACGGCGAGTTACATCTGGAAGAAAGCCGCGCGGTTTCTTTTCAGACTGTAGCCCGTTTAAAGTTTCATGCACGGGAAATCGCGCCGAGGCGATTTCAAGTATGCATAGGTTAATCAAAAAGCCGAGTGTGCGGGGTGAAAAAGGCCGCGGCGCGCTACGTTCGATTCCCGACTAAGGCTCGCCGGGGATTTGTGGAGACCCCTGAAACTGCCTGTCTGCCCGGCTACGATCGTTGCCAAGCCGGTTGCCACAGAATTTAACACCGTCGGTGGCGCGGCCGCTGGTAAATGGCGTGTAGAAGTTAAAATATAATGGCGATGTGTGCGGCACACGGGGTGGCGCGATGGCGCACCGCAGCACGCGGCCAGGGCAGAGCTATGCATAGCAGATTATTTCGCCGTCTCGGCGAAATAAGGTATCGGCACTTTTCCGCAACACCGGCAACCGGGATGCGGAAGCTTCTCCCGGGAGGTCCTCTTTAACATTACCGTCAACGACTTGGGAGTAGACTGCCTCCCTCTTTTAATGAATATTTACGGAGGACGCATTGGAGGAATTTCGCGACTTGCTACACTCGACACGTTAGATGGCTCCATGCAAATAGACCCCAGTGCACTGACACTGTAGAACGGCATGTTTTTGTAAGCAAAAGATTAACACGTGCCAATCTCTTCCTCGCATGTATATTAATTTATAAACTACATTCTCTTGATATTTTCTTTATACATTAAAATACAAAAATATATTAGGAATTGATTATAGGCTGACTGTACAAGTGCGAACGCACAAACCAACTCTAAATGGTATTTTAATATTGAAATGCATCCTATGCTCGTATCGCGCACATTTTCTGTTAATAAAAAAGTTTAATGAAAATGACAGTTTTTTGAAAAAAATAAACTGATTAGTTTAAGCCGTTATTTCAAATGGCTTTGCGAGTAAAATGCAGACGTAAATTTTCATGTATAAATGACGGGAGATGCGCGCTTTGCAGGCTTTAGCCATGTGCCCTAATTTCCACGTATATACATGTTAGCATCGCTGGCTCAGCTTACGAGCTACATTCAATCCCCCGGTTCTTTCACAGCTGATCTCGTATATAGCAGATCTAGTTGCTAGAAACTTTGCATATCGTAGAGAGTTATGTTAACATTAACGATCTCGTGATGACCCCACTCATTCTGAGAGAATAGCGAATTATTATAGCTTACAATTTAACATACATTTATATATCGAAACTGTATCGCAGCTACACACACACACGCGCGCGCGCGCGCGCACGCGTTTGTATTTCCGTGTATAACATAAATTATAACATATAATCAAAATTACGTTGTAGCTTCCATTTCTAAGACAATTGAGCAAAACATACACGTTTTATGTTTTTCCTTAAAAAAGAAAGTAAAACGTGAATATTGAATCATTAAATCCCAATTTAATTTTGTATTAACATACATTATTAATTTCATATTAACGTATTAATAGCTACTTTATAATTATAAACATGTCATAATACGCGGTATATTAATATTATCAAATGAGTATTTAATTAAATGTATACACATGCACGCGCGCACACGTAAGTATACTTCGCTCGACCATAATTATTTTACACTACTGTTTCGAAAATGTTACATATAATATTTTTTTATTCACATGCGTTAAATATATGTGGAAATACAACACGTTAGAAAAACAGACAGGGGATAGCGTCAGAAATTTCTCTGCGCAAAATTTCCTCGAGACAGTCGCTTGCAATTCGCAATCGCTGGAGCGTGCGCGTGCATTTAAATTTGCAAATTAATCGAGAACACGGCGGGACGGATATCTCTCTGCACACACGAGACATCCGGTATCGAGTTACCGGATGTTTGCGCGCCGCGTTGTCACCGAAAGACGTCGCACTGTTGCGTAACTCCGCTACGCGGTGGCGGATATAAACGCGGAGGCTGCTACGTAGACCGCGATTACCAATTTAAGGAGCTCTTCTTCCCTCATACGTATGGATTTATTCTCTCGGAAGATATTGACATGCAAATTCGCTTCTCGCGCGCATACCGAATACACGTGTGTTACATGTGCGTGCGTACGCGTATCCATCGCGGTGCCACGGAAATACGACGACGTAATGTGCACAGCGAGTTACGGCGTTGTAAGATTGCATCCCCTTGTCACCTCATGTCGTGTTTATCTCGCCTCGGAAATGTAGAATCGATTACGAATATTACACTACTCTTCAAGTTCATATCTTATCTCACTCTATATGTTACGTCATTTTTAATAATAACGATTAGACGTATATTGCTACTTTTAAAGATAAAAAATTTAAATTATATTATTACTTTTCTCTTATTAAGCATAAATGAATTTTCATTCATTTAAGCGAACGGCATTTTTAACATCTGCGAAATTTCTTCTAAAAATATTCTGTAAATTATAATTTTAAAGTAATGATAAAAGCATAATTATTTTTTTTTCTTAGCTTTTCCTTTCTTTTATCTGTAATATATTTGCAGATTTTAGAACTGCGGAGGATCGACGACACGTTCGTCCGTTCGTAATAAAATGAAAGGGGGAAGGCCGGGATGTGTCGGCCAGAGGGGTGACGCATCCCCTAGGCAGTACCGGGAGAGAAATATTCCCTGCTTTCACGCTCTAACGATATAATAAATCCCGTGATGTTCACGTCGCGTCCGCGAAGTGCTCCTTTAATTTGCGAGCCGCATTTAACTTTGTAGCGAAAGCAATGGCTTTGCTTTGATTATCATTCGTATCTCATTGAAAATATAACCCGTTATTTATCCGCGAAAATATTGTTCTCATTAATCTATCTATATACATCCCGAAAGTACACGGGAATTCAGAAATGAAGTTACGTGAACGCACGCAGACAGTTTCCATTTCTCTCAATTTCCGAAATATCCAGTTACTGTTGTCCTACCAACATTTCGAAACTCGGCACGTTCTACCGCGGCTACGGTGTATCTTGGCGTTGCGTATTGTTCATACAAGAAGTCCGCGCGCAGGAACTGTAACTGTATTGCCGACTATAACATAAATATTATTTCACATATCTACATACGTCAGAGCGAACGACTTCGCACAGCGAATCGTTACCTCGTATATTCTGTCAGCGCTATCGCCATTGCCATCGCTTTCACCGTTGCTACCGCAATCGTTCTCTTCGTCGTCGTCTCGTCTTCATCGTCGTCATCGTCGTCGTCGCATCCGTGTCGCATCGTCTATACCTCGCGTCGCGGCACTCGGGCCAGGAAGTCGCGTCAAGTTCGCTAATGGGATTTACATCTTGGCTCACTTCAGGCAGCCGGCGAGATCCATGACGCATCTTCGAGACACGGAGCGACGACATCTGCCCTAACCGTTTGACAAACTAGATAATAATAATTATCGCGACCCCCTTTCCGACCTGTTATTTCAAGAAATGCGCGAATCGCAGTTTGTCAGGCGTGCGAAACTAGCAAGTCGGACAACTTTCTTATGAATTCGAGGCTGCTTTCGAGGTGTGCGTTGCACGCACATCGATCGATTGCAAGGAAGATGCTAATTAATTCGCGCTGTTCCTAATGAAAATACGCTCGAGATAACGCGTACTCGTCAAAGAGAATTTGTTTCCTAGTTTCCTTTGATATATGCAACGTTGTCAAACAAACGCCTAATTTCTAGAGGCAAGAGAGAGAGAGAGAGAGAGAGAGAGAAAGAGAAATAATCATTATAATTTTATTAAATAATTACAATGTCGAATTATATTTCTGTGTGTAATAAAAGCTATATTATCAAATGCTTTAATTCTCTTAAAAATACTTCTAAAAGTATCCACTTGATATATGCCATTAATAATAAAAAGAAATGGGCAATCCAAACAAAAACGCGCGCGGCACCAGTAATTCTAGCTGAGATTATAATTAATCTTTGTCGAGATTCTTTAGTAAAGAAAAAGGTCGCTATATATAATACTATAATATCTTTCTAATGCCATATGATACTTTAATTATTAATATTTTAGTGTCTAAACGTTAATCAAACTCCAATCAGCCAAAAGTAATCGATAAGCGAAAGCATACTTATAGAAAAGATTCTAAGTAAAAAAATTTAATTATTTTGTAAGTTAAAAAACTAAAAAAATCACAAATTAATTGTTCTGTCAATATAGCTTTAACAAAATAATTGAATTAAAATCTAAACGTGCACTAATTGCGAGGAATTCAGCTGGATAGCATCAACGTTCGTCATCAAAGCGTCAACCGTTTCTGTGCTATCGCACACAAGTATTTCACTATTCCTACTATATTCATGTTCGAATATTTAACAATCGCTTGCAGCTCTGCCTAAGCAGTCCTCTTTTTGCTGGTATAATCGCCAAAGCTCCGTGAAGCTCAAGAGACGGCGGTCCGCCTTTTGCTTTTCGCGCGCGAAGGATTAACTCCGTCCGTTCTGCTTGAGCTTTTTCGTCCGCACGCTGCCGAAGGGGTGCACGGCCGGCGAAGGGGAAAAAAGAAAGTTACGGACGAAGAAAGAAGGTGGGTTAGAGAGAGAATCAAAAAAATAAAAACGGAGAAGAACAGGTACGTGGAAGAGACAGCCGAATGAGAGATGTTGAAGGGAGAGAGAGAGAGAGAGAGAGAGAGACTATCAGGAAAACGAGCAAATTCACGTTCTCCGTCGTATGTGCGTCGCCGCGGTAAAGTATTCAGCTAGCCTCCTTCCCTTCCCCTGGAGAGCAGTCCGTGGCAACCCCCCTTTTTCCTTTTCCACTTACAGGGCATATAATTCCCCTTGCGCTCGTGCATCATACACTCACTTATTTTTGCGCTACAATGAACCAGGCGGACGTGGTGGTGGTGGGTTAAGCTCAGAGGCGGTTAGCGCAGCACCGCGGGGAGAAGGAGAGAACGAGAGGGATGAATAGACCAAGGGAGAAAGAGAAAGCGAGCAAGAAGGGGGCGAGAAAGGAAGCGCGACCCTACGAGCCCACGCCCGGATAAATTATTACTTTCGTCCTTCGTGAAGCAATATCTGTGCTAATAGGAAATCACGAAGGGCTTCTGGGCCTTCCCGCTTTGCGCGCCTATCGTTCTCTCCGCGGATTCCCTTCGCAACGACGAAGCCAGTCAACCGGCGACAGCGACGACGAAGCGCGAAGAAACGATCGCTATTCTTTTCATTGCGGCAGTAAAAGCGGAGGTGAGAGATTACGATCGTCGGGCTAAGTGCGACGGCTTCTATTCATGACGATTTCGCGGTGCGTCAGCTCGCGACAGGTTGAAAAAATCGAAGTGGCGGTAAACGAACGCAAATTATAAAAAAAATTGCGTACCGTAATCATATGATTGGCCGACATAGAATTAACATTTTTTTCGATAAATATTATGTTAAGATTATACAGAGATCGAATCCTAATAATATTTTGAAATCGCGTTCTGTAGATTAGAGTAAAAACTTTAATATAAAAATATCGATATTCTATAGTTTTTTTATTTAGATCATAAATAATCAAATTTAGTTAACGGTATCGCTTCTTCGCGCTCAGCCTCCTAAATGCATTTGCACATTTACCAATTTGTTATCTGTTATTGATTCTCACAGCTCAGAAATGGTTCCAACTTAAAATAACACGTAATTGATTAACTTTAATATAATTTATATAAAATATCTTGCGTATAAGAATGCTTGAGTGTAAGGAATAATATCTTTTTTCAACACTTTTTTATGGAAACAATTCTTTTTTCAAACATCTCTTTATTATTTATCACTTTTCATGAAGCTAATTCTATCTGTAAAATATTTAATTCTTTTTATTTATTATTACGAGTTTTTCTTATAAATTTTAGACTGTATCTTGTACAATTAATTCTGCCGTATAAAATTGAAAATATATCTATCAATAAGTGTTCCATTGATCCAAACTCTATTTTCCAAAATTAAATATTGCTGCTAATGTATTATAGATTATCAATTCTAAGATAATATCTAAGATATTATTTTATTCATAATATTCTTACACTCCTTAATATAATTAATATAACTTGATACATACATATATATTTTATATATATACATATTGTATGTATATATATCTATATATATTCCACACTATTTTCGCGAACGATTAACTATATAATAATAAAATGTAACACTTGTTACACGATATTCTACTTATTAATTTAACGCGTTGCCGCTCGATTTGGAGTTACTCAATTATTACTTTGGATTCTCAATTTGAAAATAATAAACAGATTATATTTAACTTGGCGATAAAATCCACTATAAGATGTATACATATAATAAGCGTTGATCGAGAAATAATTATCGTCTGTTAATATCACAACAAAACAATAATTCATAAATCCCACTTCGTAGTGCTTGCGTCAAATATCTCGTTAAATCGTCCATACGAACACTTAATCGTGAAAATTAATTACTCATGTGAATTGGTAATTGCTATTTGTTAATAGAGAAACGCTGTATAATGCGGCGCGAGAAGTAATATGACTACGCACGGAGCAATTCTACTACCTGCTTGTTCGAGTGTTGGCACGCGAATGATAGTATACGGTGTTCTAGTGCACGGAACAGTGCACCACGTCGTATGCGGCAAAAACAAGTGCTGAAGGCTGAGCGTCGTATGTCAACAAGTCCACCGCCACTATGAAATATTGCTATGAAAAATACCTACGAATATTTCGGATTATAACGTATTGATGTAAAAAATATTTGGCATGCTGAGTTTCAAATTAATCGATATATCTCGCGACACACAGCACATTACACAGCGTTCTCTATTAACAAATAGTAATCACCAATCCACATGAATTAATTAACTTTCGCGATTATTTCGATGAATAGATTACTGTACATTTCATGTTTGCTTGAAAAATAAAGTATTTGTTTTTTTGTTTCTATTTAAAAAATTTTTATGTAAATTAATATTTATCCTTATCATTTCTTTCCAAATGTCAAGATGAGTAAAATTGTGTAACCTTAATACATCAAGAATTATAATTTTAATAAGTCAAGAAAATAAAATTTTAAGTACCTACCGATGAGGTAACTACAAAAATATGATTAGTTCCTTTATTTATTAAAACCACTATTTCAATTTTTTCAGGATATCTATAATATGGCTATACGGTCAACGTGACGCTACAAATGCTTCGAAGCATTTTTTGATTGGTTAATTCGTAAAATTCTTTTTTCTGATTGGTCGATCGAATGCTTCGAAGCATTTGTAGCGTCACGTTGACCGTAGCCTATATCTAAAAATGGAAACAAATTAATTTTTATTGTCCAATCACAAAATAGGAAAGATATACTTTTCAAATTAAAATTTAATATTATAGATTTTCTAATTCTTTATAATTAATATTTCAATTAATAATTTAATGCTCTTTCAATAATTGTAATCATTAACAGGACATCAACTTTAATTAGTCTTCAGAACGCACTTATATTAAAACATTGTAAAAGTGTAAAATATAAAATACTATATTGGACATGCGTTGCATATAAACATCTTCTTTAAAAAAATATGATCGAATCGAAAACTTCAAAAATTTCTTATTTGGATATTTGTAAATGTTGTTTTAAAAAATGCTACGTGTTAGTTATGATTGTAATTTAGAAAGATGGTTTTTTTTATCAATTTCAATAGAAATTTAATTTCTCTCTTAATATTCATGTTTGTTCACACGTATTAAATATTGGATATGTCAGACAAAAGCCAAAAGCAATGAATTTAATATCGTCAACATCGAAGAGTCTAAGTCTGTGTTTTATTAACGGTACAATGTTCAGTTCAGTACGATCAAAGGTATACATCTTTCTCATTATTTCTCTTATAAAATTTGATTTATATTTCGTAAACATCATGATTTCGTCGAGTTAATATTCCTACTCGATTGACGTTTACACCTGAGGAATTTCATTATGCGCCGCCGAATAACATTGCGCAATAAACGAGATGACATTTGGAAATAAAAGTTCTTATTATCGCAGATAGAATGCCTACGGAGGGAGATTAAATTACTTCATTCGAGGCAGTTTAATAAATAGACTATAGATTTTATTATCCACGACGCGACTTATGACTCAGACCGTTGCATGGGGAGAAAACTTCCCATGCAAAACGAATTAAAACCGCTACGGTTAAATTAACGGTACTCTCGATGAACATTTAAGAAAATAACGTATTATGCCATATAATAAAGGATTGCATTAGATTTCTATGTTGTCAACAAAATTCACATAAAACTATTTAACATACATTTATAGTATGTTACAAATAAAAACTTTTATGTTAATGACAAAATAATTTATAATTTTATAAGTGTAAATGTATTATATAGAATGTGTCGTTTTTTGTGTTATAAAATAAATTTTCACGTTATAAACAAGTTTTAAAAGATATTTTGTTTCAATAAATTCCAATCTTAATTGAATGCTATTAAAAGGTGCCATTAAGTGTTATTTAAAATTCATTCTTCTGGATACAATCACATAATTTATTACTTATTCTTTACCGAATTAAATAACACACATATTTTAATATTATCACGTATAAAACATGTTCGTTATATCTGTTCAATAATGATATAAAAAATGTTCACGTAACTGCTTCGTAAATTGGAAAAATTACTGCGATTTTATGTAGTTATGCCTTCGTTTCCGCGTTTAAAATAATAACGAGAAATGAATACATTAACAATTTGCTTCAGCATTTTATTTCGATTATGAATAAAAACGTTATTTCCTGAGCGTTTAATAAAAAGCTAAATTCTTCTTGACAAAGGGTCAATAGCTATAAGCATAAAAGAATCGCTATCGGCAAACTGCGAAATGTTGAAAAAATTTCCAAACTGAAATCACTGGACGCGAGAGGGTCTGGCTACTCAGCGAGTGACGAATCACTGCCTGCCCGCGCTGTCACGAAGCAGTTTTTCCATTCGTGTGCCCGCAGGAAGCGGCGGAAAGGGTGGAGATAACTAGTTGCGCTTGTATACTTTGGGAACAAAAAAAACCGATAAAAGTCAGAACGCGAGAAACGAAAAGGGAAGCGAAACGAGATCCTCGCCTCGCTGTAACCCTTTCCCCGCTATAAATCTAAAGTATATTAAAAATAATTGCCTCGGGTCTACCAGATCTCCACATTTATGTCTCACTTGATATCGTAAAGAAAAAGACTCACCGAAAGAGACGCGGTCATGCATCGTTTCCTTCCTCGAAGATTATTATTGGTGTAAAATTCCGTTGCCACGTTGTTCCGCTGACTGCTACCGATTTCTGTAATTAAAAAATCGCAATATTTAATAATTGACTTAATTGATTGTTCCGTTTATTCTGATATAAATCGCAACTTTATCGTGTAACTCGTGTTTTTAAATAAATCTTTTTTCGCTACGGATTTGACTGAAAAATCTTCATAAGAGACGATATTATTTGCAAAAATGCGCGAAAATGATCGAATTCTTATCGCCACGAGAATCTCACGGAAGTGTCGCCATGTAAGGTCGGTCCGTATTAGGAACTCCCGACTATTGGATGTCCGGGGGAGCACAGACGTGATAGGGGTTTGCGCGAACGTAACGCCTAAAGTTAGAGCATAGATACGATCGTGAGTAAGCGGACGCACTTGACTGTAAACGCAGCCACTGTATATACCGCATCGGGGATTATACAGCCGTTCTAGCGTGGCAGAACCCCGTACCTCGAGGCTGGCACCGATATTGCGTAGATATTGCCCTCAGCAGCAAGCTTCAAACTTGATAAAATATTAGTGTTCGCTTTGAGACACTTCGAACGTGTGCGCACGATTTAAAAGTTAAGTCAAAACCACCAATAACTGAATCAATCAACTTTGAAAAATTCAAAGATATCAATATATATGAACTATAAAAGGAATTTTTATATTGCCTCTACATATGAACCTGTATTGTTATTGTTACTCAATTATACTTTATAACCATACTACCTAAAAATATATTTCCATCGCCCCATCGATAATTTAACCGGAAAATTAAATTTATAGCCGATTTGCACTTCGATAATCCGTAGATGTATTATTTACAATTAAAACATAACAATATGGAGTTACTTGAATATCGCAAAAAATAGGTTATTCACATTGCTATGAATTATTGCTGAATACAATTTTATGCAACAGATATAATGGAAAGTACAAGCTGAACAGGTTGTAGCTTTTTATGCATATAAAGAGAGAAAGAGGAGCGTTTACAATAGAAGCCAAATAAAGCGAGTTGCCGCAGCGCATATGTATATATATATATTCGTAAAATGTCTTTTACGATTATACAGTGAATTGGGGCGATCTCGATTGACTGCGCAGTAAAACCAATAATATCTTAAGGATGCACATCGATCCGAGTATTTCGTTTCAAAAGTACAAAGCACCGATTTACAAAAATCTTGACAATGACATTGATCAAAAACGAAAAATAAACGTACCGATTTGCTATTGTCTGAAGATTCAATGCAGAATTTAAACGTATCACAAACTTTTATAAAACTTGTTTTATTGCACAGTCGAAATATAAGACAGAGCCGTTGCGAATAACATCGAGGATATGATACCCGTAAACTTCGCAAGTTTGGCTATCTTGGATGTAAATAATATATCGGCGCGTTGTATTTAGTGCAATCCATAGACCGCAACGACGCTTCCAATTCGAAAGTTTCCCAAGATCATAATTTCTAGATGCCAAAAGGGCAAGCAAGCTTCGCAGACGGGTTATCTTTCAAATTACATTCAACGTTAAACATATCATGCGGCTCGCTAGATGAAGGAGAATATATGGACTGGAAGAGGAGAAGGACGAAACCCGAGGCAGGAGAGCAGATCAAGAATCCGAGGGAGAGAAAGCAAATTTCGAGGTTGGAGGAACGGCTGCTCACCCCGTAAAGGAGGGTGGCTTCTATGATTAATATGAGGACGTCGCCAGGATCAGGACAATTTGCGTAACATCGGACGAAATTGATCTGGCAGCTCTCGGATACTACTCGAAACACTGCTTGTCTTTCCGGGAAACGTAAACTATTTCCTGATATTACATTTTCGAAGTTTCTCCAATATCTCGATAATCAATCGTTGCAACTAAAATGCTTATACATATAACGTCATAAGATATAGAAATAATTATATACATATAACGAAATAATGAATTTTGCCTTCAATATCCGATCAATATAATTGGAAGATAATGTCTTATCTTACGTAAGATTTGTATTTCCGTAAATTTATAAATATATAAATGTTCTCAAACGACTGATAAAGTGAGTGCATGTATTAAATATAGTTAAATCTTTTTAACGAATTACTGATTATGATGTAATATCCATCATAAAATTATTCGATGATTTATTACATGTTTGTTCATGGAAAGAATAGGTACTCATAACAGAGGTACGTTCCCATATTTTATAGTATAACAAATATAATAATTGATTACACAGCAGTTTATACACGATTGATTATGGAAATAACAGTTCTACAAAATACGTACGTTAGCTAGAAGCAGATTCCGAATAAACAATATCGGCACTAAACAGCAAAAAGCACAATTAATTTAGATTTTCAACAATATTGTACTTCGTTCTATCATTGTTCTGCGTAAATGCCAACGCTGTGATCTATTCAAACATTTCGACGAAAACGTTTCCGTGGATCTACGGAAATTGCGTTATTGTTGCCTGTCGGCGATTTTGGTATACACGCATACGCACACCCACACTAACAGGTTTTATCGTATTCATCGTATCTATATTAGAATTTAACAATTCCGATACAATAGATAGAAAAAATATCTCACGTAAATCGTTAAACTATCATAAAAATGCAAAGTGCAATAGCAATTATTTACCTTCATCCATTTTACATTAAATAAAAAATTGATTGCGCGACAGTTTCTATTTGAGAGAAAGAGAGAGAAGAAGAAACGGAATTTTTTAAATGTATTAAAGAATTATGAATTTGAATAAGTCTAATTGCTATAATAAAAGTATATTTTAAACAAATAAAGGTTAAAATTTTATAAAACAATTAAAAACTAGAATATTGGTAAATCTGACACCAAACGCATTTTTAGAATTATATAGAAATTTTCTTTACACAATTCTTTATAGTGTTTTTATAGTTTATAGTTTCTATCTTTATAGTTTTATTTTGATATTTTTACATAAGTCTGGATCACAATTATCTTAAATTCCGGCACATTACCTATGTGATTAAATCCTATTAATTTCGTAACAGTTATTACTCATATTTTAATTTGTGATAAAAATATGAATCTAGAGATAGTCATTAAACAGTAGCAAACTCTTTTCAGCATGGCCATGTTGCCATACCAGGGATGTTCATTCGGGATGTTTCTCCCGTCTTCGTTGTTAGACAGTAGTTGATGAGACATGGTTCCTTCCGGCGGAAATAAAAATATCTGAAGACGTAACTGCGTTCGGAACCCAAACTTTCCAAGTCGTTACAGCGAGCATTCCTTAATAGAAAACTTCGAGAAGGCGGTGCCTAACTTGTGATTAAACTTAAAATTCTTTGTATGCCTCCCTTTTACATTGTTATTTTTCTTCGATAATCTTCTGCGCACAAACACTGATGTACAATAAATAAATTTCCTCTTTTTACACGATGTACTTTTCCACGAATTATTATCACTGTCTAAATTAAGATGTTAAAATGTTAAGGTACAAGTATAAGACATTTAAATCAGTCTATAAGATTAAAAGGTTATATGATACTCTAAGAAATTTTTCAAGACTCGCAAAATTGCACGACTAGTTTAAATCACGCGGCCGTGAAAGTGCATTAAAACGTTACTGTAACACGGTTGTGCATACAACACAAATCCAGGCGAGCGATAGTATCCACTTTTATTTTTATGCTGTATTCTATTATGTATAAAACTGAATATCGATTTATGCAACAATGAAACGCGCTCCCCTCTTTATGCACAGTACCTGGACCAAGAATTTTAATCTGAAATTCGAAGATCGGTGATGCCCATCGGTATACGACTCGCGCACCTGACACCATCCCGTCGCCATAACGCGCGAATGAAAAAATACGTAAAACCACGGTATTAAGAAGAAAAGATCGCGACTTTTTACGAGCTGCATTACGCTTAGCAGCAACGGGGGAATGTAAAAACGCATGTGTTCTCTCCCCTGACCGCCGACAACCCCGTCGCCCTACACCCCACGGCAGTGGCATTCTTGCGGTAATATGTGTGAAATTGCGAGGGCGCATTTTTAGCTCCACATTTTGAGATTGCATTCCCAGAATAGTCTCAAATTTTTGCCTCGTCCGCCAGCCCCGCGGGAGCAATTTTATCTTGCTGGGGCTCGCACCCCTGCGCGCGGTTACGTACTTAGCAACATGAATTTTGCAGAGAAATTCTACGTTTGCGCCACGCAATGAGAACTTCGGTAATGAAGGGTATAGGCTGTACCCGGTTTACAGGTGTGTAATGCATACGCGCATCTTCTTTTAACTGCCACGCATATGGTTGTACGTGAACCGTATATGTACATAAATTATTACAGATTATTCTTTTCGAAGACAACTCGCGTAATATTCGGTAATGAGTATGTACGAGAAATACGTGTTAATAACACAGGAAAATATTTTCGTACAAATAACATTCCACAAATAACAAATAGATCATGAGAGATAATACATATAATAGATGTAATTTCGTAATATAATAAAAAGAATTGTATAGTTATCCTTCAGATAAATAACTATCCTTCCTAGAATGGGGTCATTGGTTCACGTTTAAAACAATAAAACAATTATTTTACAATTCGGCGAATTTATAGCTTGGAAAATTCACTCGCAGGTTCAATGACCATCGGCGATCATTACACCAGATCGGACTCGTGCGCCACCGGTAAATTCCCTCGCAAAACACTTGACTCTATAGTAGAGCGTAGCAAATTCGAACTCGACAAATTCGTAAATTACTGTTCACGGGAGGGTTTTTCTACGTTTTACGCTGGCGTGCTAATGCCGTACGGATACGTGTGTGTGCGTATTGCAGTTCAAAATGCGCGCAACTCGAGTACAAACGTTTCGGTAGTGCTCGTGGAAATGTGTCAGCATATAAAAGGCTGGCGACTAAAATCGAGGATCACGAATGATTATGCAGCAACTACATTCATCCACACGTTAAAATGAGACAAATGTGTAATAATGAGCGCCCATTCAACTTGCTGTTAGTAGCCGTGTGAGTATGTATCAATTATCATTAAATTTATCACATCTATTATAAGTAAGAAAGATACATAAATCACAATTAAACAACTTAAAATGCAGAATATTCGTCAAGCGACAGAATCGCTAATGAAAAAAGTAAAAAGTACAATTTTATTTATCGACGCTTAAATACATCTAATCGACGTTAAATCTATCTTTAGGAAATTATTCTTACTTATCCCGCATGTTATCGGTTACCAAAATCAAGATGTAAAATAAAAACACCTACAAATAGTAAGTGTGACATAATATTTCAATTGTTCATGACTCAACGTTACTGTTATATCAAAATGTAAAGCTCCACATAAGGTTCTCTTAATCACTATCAGGGGCCTCTTTAAATATTCCCGGTGATACCATTAGTTACAGTCGCTGAAATACGCGCCATCGCCAGTATTTCCACAACACAGTAAAAGCACGCCCGCCACGAACGTTTCGTCGATGGGACGAACAAGGCGAGCGGACAGAAAAAATAAAAAAGGAAAGAGCAGCCGACGGTCGGGAGAAATTGGTACGCGTGGAACGACCCTTTGGTAACGGCGGTGACCGGGCCCTGTATGACTACGCCACGGTTAGAAGGTTTGACCCCGCCGACGGTCGGGCATGGTAATTTGTGCTGCGACAATCGCACCCACGGGAGCCCTCCGGCCCATGCCATTGCACATACCTACATACGTCCGCGCGTACAGCAGATACAAACGTATACGCGTGTGGACACAGATATACAGATAGAAAAAGGCAAAGCAGACGGAAACATGAGAAAAAACGGCCGCGAGACGAGCGAGAGAAAATGGAAAGGGAGAGCGTTGTCATTTCAATTTCTATTCTTAACACTGAGTTTAGGCTAAACTTTGGGGAGACGGAAAGTAAACGAATAGAATTATTATCGTATCTCAATCCACGGAAGAGCGAAGCAAGTACATCACAACTTTCAGTCGCGAGAATTGTGAATATATAGAAAAACGCGGACATAAACGAAGGAGAGAGAGAGAGAAAGAGAGAGAGAGAGAGAGAGAGAGAGAGAGAGAGAGAGAGAGAGAGAACGAAAGAATCGAATTTCCGACAAAAACTGTTTCTCCCATCTCGAGCTGCGTCACCGGCACGAACCGTATCCCATCCTTTATCATCGCCGCATCCGGTGCATTTTTACTCCCCGTCGCGAGTCACCGTGGTGGCGACGCGCTAATTGATACAAACGCAAGCCGTATCACGCACCGCGACGAACGCACACCGGAACTAACGTATATTAGAACGAAATGTATGGCGCCGCTTTTCGTGTTTGCACCGTCGAGCCATAATTTCAATCGCTATGGAAAGCCAGCGTGCTAAACGACGTTGGCGGCTGTGATCGGAAGTCGATACTTTCGCTAAGGACCCTCGAAACGCGTGTTTCGCAGCGCGGGAATGTGACGATGAAAACGTCGAGTTCGGGCGAGTTTTGAAGGATCCCTCGACGTCACGGTGCTGCTGGGGCACCCATTTTGGCGCGCCCGAGATATACTCTATACATTTACTTTACATGGCTCTCGATCATCTAGACGTTAAGACCTCACAGCGTGGAGTGTCGAGTTTCTCCTCCACGGTACGGGAGCCCTCTTTACTCGCGCCCCGCTACCACCCACTTCGACTTCGGTATAATACCCCCTCGAACAGTTATAGATGAGCCATTATCTCGGGAAAATTCTGCAAAATTGCCGCTATAGGCTGAGCACTTTAGACTTTCCGAGGAAATTCGTTCTCTGAAGTTGGTACTTATTTCTCGAGAAATTAGAGAGAACCGCATTATAGTTTAAGTAATGTATAAAAACCCGGAAACGTTTATATAAAATAATCTAATGCACTTAGCATTGATAGGGAGATAAGGATTATATCATATAGATAATCAGTATAAAGAAACAGGTATAAAGAAACAGTGAGGATTATTGCATACTAACATCATGCAACAAAACGTAATAATATTTGATTGGCATTAATTAATATTATGTAGCAAGAGTTATGAGAAACATGGATGGTTGTGGCTATATCTTATACATAGCCATCTGTCTAAGGACTCGTACTTAATTAGCTCACATAACGAGCAATGAAATGTGAAGGAGCTAACAAGAATTATGCGTCCTTTGTCCTTAGATCCTTGCTAATTGGATCGTATAATATAACCGAGCAAAGTGATGAATTGAACAGGTTTATCTGACACTTTATTTAATATATTGAATAAGAAGAGAGCTCTCATGTTATAAGCGAGTGGAGAGATATTGAAAAACTTTAAAATACATTCGATCCAATTTCAATAGCAAAATTATCAATAAAAATGATAAAACTGATATTAATTAATAACGCTGTTCTCAACTCTAAATTAATCATAAAAATCCGAGAATATGTAAAGAAAAAAGAAAACCAAAATCACATGTATCTATGTGTAGCATGTGTAGCATGTGTAGCAATCTCTTACTTTTTATATTTTGAAACTTCTAAAGTTACCCTCTTTCTTCGCTATGATACAAGTATTTGAAAAATCAGAAGCCAATGTATATTTAATACTTATTAATTTTAAATAAAGTTATGCTACAATCATTCTCAACTCATTAAACCATCTTTTACATTTAGTGTGACAATATTATGATTTAATATATATACACACATATGTATATACACATGCATACACCACATACGCGGAAAAAGCTGAATGTATCATATATCCTTGTCATTCTTAGAATTATTATCGGCGTATTTCGTACCTGCCCAATGCGACTGTAACGTAACACGGCCCTTCATTACTAATCCCTTCATACAGACGACGTATACACTGAACTGACAGCTTTAAATCGGGTTTTACTGCATTGAAAACGTTCTCTTTTCAGTGACTCTTCAGTCGGATAGATGGGTAATGCCCTTTTTAATCCAAATTCCATTTCTGGTATCGCGACAAAATCCGTACTCTCTTTGCGTCCATAACAGAAAGGATACCGAGCATAATAAGTCGATTGAATCGGTCCTTGTATGTTTTATTATATTTCTGATAGGCTCCCTTTTTTCGCTAATTAATATAAGCATCTTAATGTCATAAAAAAAACTCTACGTTAAACGTCTCTTAAACTATCACATCGGACGATAGACAATGAATATACAACACAGTTTTTAGCATGAAAAACACTTTCCGCAAACACGTTAGTTTTCCATCGGAGCAGCGTGAAATTACTCGTCTTTGGTATCGTCTCGAATAAGCACGATAACGATAGAAGTTTTAACGCATTTGCCATAATTGCCTATTTAGGAAACGCTGCTTTGTAATAGTACTTTACAATGTAACTCTTCGCGCAGCATGGATGCCCCGCAGCGAGTTAATCTCGGCATTCTCTAATTCCGGATTATTCCCAGAGCTATAACGTGTAACGTAGATACACGTTCCACGACATACCGGCGCGGCGTGTCGTAACAATACATTACGTAGCACAAATCATGGCGATATCGTCAATGCGTAGCTCCGGCTGTATCAAGTTGAATGTCGCCGAATGTAATCTCCACCGGAGATATACGCTGGACTCTATCATACTCTATCGCCTCCATTAAAATGCGATATTTCAAGAGTAAGGTGAGACCGCGGACTGACATTAAAACATATTGACATGATAATATAGTCATTTCTTGATTTTCCTCAAAGTGGACTGATACAGAGATGTAGGTCATTCAAATCTCAAGCCCTTTTCCAAATCTTGTGCAGCGCGACGGATAGAACGTTAAAAAATTCGCATTACAATAGCATAATGTGGGATCATATACGATAGACTTCAAAGTAATGTCATATACTGCGTCATGTTTAATACAATGTTTAATACAATGTGTGTATACAACGTGACCCATGCCATATAATCGCGTTTGCAGTAATACGTTTGCATATATACAAGATATTTTGTAAAGTTGGTGTGCATGCTTAACAAGTTTTTAAGGGACATTTTTTATTCGCTTTTCCACGCCATTTATATCACAACAATATGGCAACGGATACTGAGAGCTTTGATTAATAATAAAATAATAATAATAAAAATCTAGAAAAAAGTATAGAAAAATTCAGAATATCAAATGAGCGCGAAAGTTACGATAATTTGTTACTAGTAAGTGATGATTAAATCTGTCGCATATAGATAGCATATATGAAGGAATGCAGACGAGTGCAAATGAATAGTATTGCTACGAATCTCTGAATTCTTATTCCCTGACTCTGTGAAGATAAGAAGAAAAACTTTGCGCGAAGCACGAAACACATTATACGGTTCTGTTTACTTCGTTCAACTGTAATAGGTTTATGGAAGTTGTGCAAAATGCAATCTGTAGAACGTGTGTGTTCCGGAAATGCCGGTACGGTAATGACGTTTAAAACGCATGTAGCGACACATAGCACTCGATAAAATTTATATCTCTACCTTATCGTTTTAGCATTCGCATTGGTTTTACGTGGCAAACGAAAATTCGTTCTATCAATAAAATGGACGTACGTTATGTGAATGCGCGTATGTGTTATTTCTTTTATACATATTCCAATTGCCAATATATCATCTAGACAAATGTAAACTTGGATATTAAAACTTGTTTCATAAATATCCCTATTCACTCCAACGTTTTTTTCGCCCCAATAATCCTCCAACCATGCACTTTCGAGTCCCACGTGTTTTTTATAATGTTAATAGCTTTGAAAAATTCCCCAAAAATTATTATAATATCTTTGTACCTTCGACTAAAAATCAATGTAAAGAACATTTGAAAATCATTTATTTAAATATTTTTTTACAACAATTATATGTTGACAAACACACGTTACGACTCGTTTTACTTAAAAAATCATAACTCACGAACAAATTGACGAAGCTTAATGAACCAAAACGCAAATTAAAGCTAAAAGTAGTGCAAATGAGAAAAAAATATGAGATAATTATTAATTAAATAGGAATACTTAATTTCGTCGCCGCAAATTTGGTAATTTTTAAATGGTACAAAAGGACTTTAAGGACTTAAAGAATGCTAGAAAAAGAATTTCTGAATAAGAAAAGGCGAATTTGAAGTGTGACAGATATTTTTTATGTAAAAAAATTAATTTTTTTTATATAATTGTAGCTCCTCCCCACCTCTTCCACCTGCCTCTGAGCCATAATAGACCTCTGTGGAATGTTAAATTTCTTTTTTAACGATAAAAATATTTTAAATACGGTTAAATTATACACAAAAATACATTTTTATCGAAAAAAATGCTCATTTACCTTTCACACAACACTGACGTAATCCTCCAACCATGCACTTTCATGTCCCACCGAGATTTTGATTGTTCCCCGTTTCGAGAGTAAATGAGCTAGGACTTTGAAATTTTTACCTGAGGTTCCCTGCCACAATAACTTTTTTCCGGCGTGGAGGAGATTCTCCCACGATCATTTGTTTTCCGGAACAAACGACTGTTAGAAATTCGTGGGACACGAAAGGCATGGTTGGAGCGAATAGGGATATTTGATGGAATTAAATATTATACGCAATAATTTGTCTACGTATCTAGACTATTAAGTTTTTAGAAAACACATTCACACATCAAATAAAAGTTAACATGTTTTAATTTCTAATTTTCGCGAAAAAATTGGAATGTAAGGAAAGAAATTGAGATTTCAACAGAACGAGTAGACAATGATCCCGCCGGTTGGCCTTTGATCATATCAGAATGAGGCAGGACTTTCTAAGGTTAATGCGAACTCGCCCACGGTTCCCCAGAGTGACAATGAAAAAGGCCAGGTCAGAGGAAAAAAAACGCCAAAAGAAGCAGCGGGGGAGGGCAGCGGGGTTCTTGACTGCGTGAAATTCCATTCGAATCGATCCCGACGCATTTCGGGGTGCACGCATGCACAAAGCGAGCAGCTGCAGGGCGGCGATGCGCGTCACCCAGCGCGCGCGGGCGGATGCAATTTCGTCACGGGGATCGCAAAAATTCCGCGCATTTCACTTTTATGCAGCGCGCCCTGCCGTCCCCATTCCCCGTGTCCGCGCTTTATCTTTCGTCATTTTATATTTTTTTTTCCACCGTAGACAGTACGCGTAGACTTACGCGTTCGCCAACGCGTGACAGTCGCGCGTGCATCGACGACGACGAGTGCATCACGCAGTGTGTACCCTATGCACACATATACGCGCGCCGCGCGTTGCGACGCGCTCACGCGGGTCTGGCCATGTTTGGATAACGCGATAACGTCGTTAAACTTTTTGTCGCTTTGCCTGACGAGCGTGACAGGTGGACCGCCCAGGTAAACTCGATTCCAGAAACAATAAGATTTATTTTTCCGCACGTGCGCTACGTACGCCGCGCTTCCCACGTGCCATCCGCCGTCGACACGAAGCGAATCACGACGCCCGTGATACGTGCGTAGACGCGCGTATGCGGGCGATGAACGCGTCGTCAGTTATGTTTATAGGCGGATCATATGTGCGACGCGCGTACGATTTCCGATAGATGCGTGAAAGAAATACGAGTATAAGACGAGGGAAATTTGGTGGCTTGAGAGATATGCATTTTATTCCAAGTGCAAAGTTTGCAAAAAAATTTTAAACAATGAGTAGATAGCAAAAATTTCAACATTTAATATTTGCTGTAACTCGCACAGACGAAACGACCAGTTTTATTTTCGTCTTGTTAAATTTATTTTGTTCCATGGAGTGCTACATAGATAGTCATGGTGCATGTCAACTGTTACTGTAACTATCGATAACAAAATGGACGCAAATAATGGAGGAGAACTCTGCGCGTCAGTCGGGAAAACGAGCGTTATTTGATGCTCGAAGGCCGTTAATTGCTTAATTGAGCAAAATTGGGTTCCGATACGTAGGTTAGCGTTAATTTGCGAGCATTTACGATAACAGCGACGCGAAATAAAGTACAAGGGAAAATGTCATTGTCTACAATTAGCCGGTAATTAGTTACGCCATGCGTAACAATCGAAACGCCGCTGCATGCCTTCCCTCCCCAGTGAAATACTGCACGGTTGACGAGTTTCATTTCAAAGATAGATATCTAGCTATTCTGCCGAGAAACTTGCGTGAACACTGTTTTAATCGGTTGTCCTTATTGCTTTTCAAATGTTATTGTGACGGCGCAGCATGTACAGTCTTTAGTTCTCACAATGTTATACAGTACCAGTTGCGTAACTTTCGAAGAAAAATAACTAATTGTTGCATACACTTGCTAGCAAGTGTACTGGCAATTGCTCATAGTAAGGTCTAAAATTTTACTAATAATTTTGTACAATGTATATCGACGCGCACACGAATTATTCGTATCTACGCTCAGGCATACGATCATCGAACGGGATTCAATCGTGAATCGTTCGTTTCTAGAGCACAAATAAAAGTCACATTGCCGGTGCAGACGAGCTCGTTTGGAGTGGCGCGTACGCGGATGAGAGCTCGTCGTTTTACTTCGCGATAATAAAATGGCGGTCGACGAGCGGAGGGGCAGCGTCGAACGGCATCTAGGTATAAGCCCATAAACAAGATGATACGATCTAGGTGTAACGATGTTTCCAACAAAATTAGAGGGAAACTGCAAACAACCCCGTCTCAGTTCTCGTTCATCCCCGTTTAACCCCAACCCTCGTCGTCCCTCAGCCAGCTCGCGCAGAGCGGCGCGACAACCCTTCATTCGACTCGTTAGGGTGGCTGAAACACGATACCAAACAGTAATGAAAAGCCTATCCTCCACTCGGTTTCTCCTAGAGCCGTTTATGCACCGTCCTGCGCGTAATGCACTCATACACGGCCGGGCATTATCAACGCGTGTACGTGACAGATAACGCCGGCTTGTCGCGAACGAGCAACGTCAGTACCCTGTTTATTTGACGATGGGATTAATCGTTGCGTATCCACGTAGCAAGATCTTTATGTCGTTTAGCAGCCGCGCCGCGGGGCCGGCCGGTAATACGCGAATTAATCGTTTTACACAACGAGGCGGCGCGTTTCGCGCCCTTTATCGCACACGTAATCCGTCATCCGATAGATCGCCCTTTGTTATAATGCATCCGTCGCGGATAACGCGCATTTTCCTAATAGACGTGAAAGCGAAGCTATTATCCAGATACGGATGAGTGTTACGGATACTATCAAAGCAAACAGATATAGATATCTTTCGTGATACAAGCGTATTGTTAAAAATATATATTGTTCTAAATAGATTTCTCTAATAATGTTAATATAGTAAAAATAAATTTTTTTTGTATTTCTAATAATTTTCGTAAATTTATCACTGTGACATATAGATAGGTATAAGGCGGCGCCTTTCTACGTTTCTCTGAAAGAACCAACGCTCCACTTGTTGATACCCCATCGTAACATCGCGTCGATTTCCCGGCGCCATGTCGCGACGCACAAATAAAGAAATTCAGTGTAGATGCAGTTACGCACGTCCGGGTATCCGTTTAAGCGAACAAATTAAAACGCTACTGCCGTCGGGATCAAAGGCTCCTTAACTTCTTCATCATGTACGAATGTAATTCGCTTTTTTCAGAGAACGATTCCAATGTACAAAAGAGACGCTCAATGGAACACGCATCTATATTCGCGTGTCTGTCACGCGTTTAATTTGCCGGACGTCCGTGAGTGTCATAGGCCGGGATTTATTAGTATTTACGTTGAGCAATATGCAAAGCAGGCGATGGCGAGTTTGCGTTCTTTACTTCGGGACAGCTCGTCGCCACCATGGCGCGCGCATACCGTGCGCTTCTCTTTAGCCTCCACTTTGTAATTAATTCGTTTGATTTATATCGCCGAAGGACTCGGAATGCTAATTTGTATTTACTTATTAGTCGCGCATGCGGAGCTGCCGGCTGGCCCATATTGTTTTACGGGCTGTCTGCGAACCGGCGTTAGGGTGAACCTCTCCCTCCCCTCGGGTACACCCGTCTCGTTCTATGCGCGGTCTTACCCATCCGCTCGAGGTTCCTACAAAGGACACCAAACAGCCGGGTAGATGCGCCAGCGCGCGAAACACAGCCGATAATTAAAGTAGCTCCTTTGTTCGACTTAGATCGATAACTCCTTTGACGGAAACGACAAAGGTAGATGCGCGAAAGAAAACTATCTGTCTTCCTTCGGGGTTCGCATTCTGCCGATTCCTTCCGCTTTCTCGCTCTCCGAGAAAGTATTCTAGTATTATAGCTTTTTTATTTACTTTCCTAATGCTGTAGCTGGGGCGCCTACATTCTTTTAACTCTGGCTTATGTATGGTTTTTAAATTTTGAGCTACAAAGACTAAATTAATAGCTATATTATTTTAATATTAGATATGATAATTACAAAAACTTTACTGTTGTAATCTCGGAAAGCACTGCTTATGGATATAAATTACGGGAATAGGGTGTTAGTCATAAATCAAGCAGGCGCGCTTGCCTCCTCGTGTAAGTGAAATCCTCCTATCATTCGTCATATGTTATAAATTACGAAACGATTCCAAAACAGCCGCTAATGCGAATGGTTTGTATGCAAAATGGTTTATGATTGCTACGGTCTGCGGTTACCTAAAATAGATTAATGTCGTCAAACATTAGTTAATGCCAATGAAGCTGCAATGGCGTTTAATATTGACGGAAATATCGCCCCACTGTGCAAACTATAAAATCTGACTGCGTCGTGAAATCCAGTAACCCAAGCGAGCGTACTATTAAATCATTGCGTCCACGCAATTACAAATGACGGCAGCACGTCGACGTGGACAGCCAAATTTCAGAAATTCTCGTAATCAGAGATCATTTATTCCTTGAATTTGAGAGCACGAATATTTTTATATATACAAAGCCAAATTATATATACAATATACTGATACATATATTACATATATATCGCAATCAGAGGGCTTACTGACTCGCATTATACCTGCGCAAGCAGGAAATATCCCCTTACTCCGTCGTTGCTTGCGAACGATTAATTTACACATCGTTTGAGCACGATCAATCTGCTGCTCAGTCCTTCTGCTCCTTTGAACGAGCTGCGCGCGGATACGGGAAAGGAGATGCCGTGAGGGTTAATTAAAGAATTTCAATAGGTATTCCTGCATCGAGCTACCCCGAATGGGCTTTCATCCTACACCCTCTCGCTGACGGACACTGCAAACAAGTGCCTCCAGCGAATGTTCGAATGTATACATGAAAATCGAGACAACCGTGTGTATATGTATATATACATATGTATGCGTGTGTGTATGTATATATGTGCCTGCGTCTCTACGGCGAGGACGGGAGAGTAACGTTGATACTTCGTGCGGGAAGTTTAATATTGCCATCAATTCGGCCCTCGCTTCTTTCCCACTCATGCGCGATGTGTCGGCAAGAGTGAATTAGTCCGAACCGGGGTTGCGAAAATTGCCTTTAAAATGTAATCTGGATACTGATGTACGAATGGAGAACGGAGAATAGGCACCAATAAATATTTTTTGAGTAATCACATATCCGATACATGTGTAATTGGACCGATTTCGCCTCGGATGGAATGCCCTATATACCCCGCGGCCGATACGCGCGCGCGCGTGCGAGTACTCGTTCCACGTAAAACGCGAAATGTCAGATTTGATATACGGATCCATCGGAACATCCTCTATCTCAATACCGTTCTCTTTTTTTTTGTCGGAGTCGCTTTCCAAACGATCGTAATGCATTCGTACAATTCTCATACGAGTCAGATCAATTTTGTGTTGACGTCAGTGCCGCTTCTCGATGGTTCATAAAATATACCTACCGCAAAGAAGTTGCCATCGATACACATTAATAATATAATACCTGTATATTATAATTCACGAAAAAACATGATCTCGTATGTTTCAAATTATTTAATTTTTCTCGATCGTATTTATAAATTAATATACAATCTATGATTGTAGTCTTGTCAATATTAATTTTTATAACATTTTATTATATTTTTTATTCTCATCAACAATTATTCTCTCGAATTAAAATTAGTTTCTTTTCAAATAAAAATACGTTAGCTCTAAATTAAACAGAATAAAACTATCTAAAAAAGAATGGTTATACAAGTACAATTAAAACATTGTATTCGTTATTACATTGTAATAAAAATAGATAAGCAAAGTGCAAAACGCACAAGCAAAAATTATATAACGAGATAGCAGACATAATCTTCAACCACCTTAAAACTTAACGTGAAGCCATTACCAAACTTCGACTCCACTGACGTGTTACATCACGAAACGAGCCTGAAAGCTTGACTTTGCAAAATTGCAAAGTGTTACGGATTAGATCGTGGAAGGAAGCCCAGAGGGCACGTCGTCCTTTCGGATCTCTTCGGACTTGTCGCGTAACCGCGCAAAAGCTGCTGAATAAACGGTTCGCCCTTACTTACGGCACTAAACTAGCCGTTCTCCGTATACCTACATACCTGCATACACACGCGCGCGCACGTGCATGCACGTGTGTACATACAGGCATACGTGCCTGCATACATACGAGCAGAACAGAGGCGGTATATTGGTTCAGACCCCCGCGCACTCAGCGCTCATGAATATGCTGGAGCACGGTGGTTCAACCCTGCCCAACCGCCCTGCCTCACCCCTTTCCACCCCGGTCAATCTCGCTTCGGCTACATTGTATCGGGAAAGGGGTGAGCGAACGGCGGTGGGACGCGGGAGGCCGGTTAAGTCCGTGTTTATATAGAACGATTTTCGACGATAGCGTCGCCAGGCATACCTCCGTTTTCACCGATTGCCGCTTCATGAATAAAGTGGATGCACAAGCTTCAGCACGAGCTGTGTGCGATTTTACGATATCGCATAGTCGTTCATATATCTACGAGTTGACTGATAATCGTCCCCAAACGGCGCCCAAAACGGTGATTAAAAGTTTGTTCAAATATAATCACGGTATGTCGCTACGACGGAACTTATCTCTTTAACGAAGACCAATATTAACTATAAAATTTATATATTTGAAAAAAAATCAACGAGAATAATAGTAATAATATTTAAATCACTATAATCAACAATCACGTCTTTTGATACATTTTAATTTCCAATTCTATAGAATCACTAAAGTTGAGAATTTATAAGTTTCAAATATATAAAAAAAATATATAAGCAGAATTTGCATGTATACGCATTTATCTTCTATATGTTCGGGAAGATGTTAGCCCAAGCAAACCAATCTGCATTTTCTATTGTTGTATCCACTACGCAAAGGAGCACATTGTAAGAATACTGGTCTCCATTTTGCCTCCACTTTGTTGCACTTAAAAATCCCTTTTTGTGCCAAATGCAATAAGAGGGAGGAACAGATTACATTTCCTCAAGATAAGAGTAACGTTTACTTTCTTCTAAATTCGGTAGGAGTCTTTTATCGAAGAGTCGACCGGTTGAAAATGGCGCCGAGGTATCCATGCTTTAAAATCAAACTACGCTCCCTCTTCCTAAACCTTTCGTCAATTGACTTTTTCAACAATGAGCCAGTCCATTGCATTTCGATAAATATGTATATATGAATATTGACGAACTCGAAATTAATATTCCTATTCAAGATACCTTAGTAAAAAAATTATTTCTTCATATTTATTTTAAATATTTGCCATTAAAATTAACAGCCGCAATCCAAAATAGTTAGCACGTATTAAACATTTAGCCTGCCTCACGCTCATGGAGTTTCAGCTCGTTATAAAACGACGATAATATAAAAGAATTTTTGCTTTTACAGCGGATTATGTAATATCGTTTACTCATAAGCATGTCCAAAAGTTTAAAGCTGAGCTTACCCGTAATGCGGCCGTGACTCATTATGTAAAATATCTTGAAAATTCACAACTTTAGTATAGTTTTAACGCAACTATTCAAAGCTTTTGCATCTCTAACGGTTTTAAGAACCAGCACGGGATAGTTGTATAAACGCAGCTCGTACTTCTCGTGGAGTAACGATTCGTCCTCTTTCAGTATCGGTCATATTGTCCTTTTTGTCTTCGTTTTGACGTTATGCACGCAGCCCCGCGTAACAATACGAATATTATCTTCGTACTTTCAAAGTTAGTTATTACAAGTACTTTGTCTCTTTCCTTCGAAATGCTGAAATGCAGAAGATGTCGAGAAATAGCACAAAGGAAGGAGTCATTATTTTATGAACGAGCCATCTCGTGCCGTTTGGTGCAAACAGCAAACTTTGCTTTACAGTCAGATTAATAAGTTATAATAATAGTAATAATGTACTAAATAATCAGAAAATTTTCTCATTAAAACTCATTAAGGAATAAGAATGAGGATTTGTTATAATATCTAATTAGTGTTCATCACTTCTTAAGTGGAATTCAACATTGTTATCTCCGTCATGTCGTATTTTACTATTATTCTTCTACAAACGATCGATTAGTATTTTTATAAGTGTATAATTATCTAATGTTAATATTAATAAAGACGAATATTAAAATTGAAATATATTTCTACATTGTGTGTTATTATTTCTTCAAAATTTTGACTATACACTAGAATTATTTAAAATAGAAAAGGATTTTACGGATTAATTTTTCATATATACGCAAATGTATCGCGACATCAAAAAACTGCGTTATGAATACAAAGAACTACTTTATAAGAACAGACATTCTCTGTCTGATCATAATTCAGACTACAGCCGGTATGTAGTCCGTTGAAATCCATATGATACGTAAGAATTGTGAAAATATTCTTGACTTAAGCAATGTTATATCATTTTGTTTTTAAAAGTTATGTGGAAAATGTTTCAATAATTAAAAATATCAAAATTAAGTTAATATTCTAAATAAGATTTTAAATAACTGTCAAGAATAGAACAATATACATATATTATTTCTTTAGAAATGCAAATGTAAATGTTTTTCGTAAAATTTATCCAGAAAATATAACAAATGCAAATACGCCATATACATATATATGTCTAAATGTTTAAGACCGAAAGGACTCAAGAGTTGGTTTGCTCAATTTAGTTATTTAATGTCCTAAGAGACCAGCACTGACCCACGCAAATCGAAACTAGCTAACTAAACACTAGGAAGGAATAATAGCAATAGAGATAGCGTTAATAGATAGCGCGGTACAGCACATATATAAAATGTACTACTATAAAAGTATACGTTTTCTCACTAGCGAGAACTCTTCTTGAACGATTTGTTCTATCGAATCGAGGACACGTATTGACTCGCGACCGATTCCTTTTGTCTCGCGCCAGTGATCACGAAGAGCTTGAACTTCGAGTCGGGAATCGACGTAGGTACACGTATCCAACGGAGAAGGTATCCGCGTATGCCGCATGCGATTTCGACGTCTCTAATCGAGCTTTCGTGTCTGCTGTACTTAGATGGCGGTATGATGGCTGAGCGGATGACTACCTCGGGGCTTCGTACGGTGATTAGGAAAGTTACCATGTGCCTGAGAGTCTGAGACCGAAGCCTGCGCTTGAGCTTGTACTCACGCTTGTCGACCAACTCCTCCGGATCCAACCCTCCGACGCAGCGCTGTCCTCCCCTCTCGATCTCATCCTCCCCATCGCTTCAGCCTCCCAACCTCCGACTTCCCCGCCAACTCTACCTACCGCTATACAACCTGCCCGCCCCAGTACCTCCGCCCCCCTCATATCTCGTTGCTGTTGTAATCCTCAATTAATGCACAAGTAACGCTAACTACGCAAACTCACTAACTTCGTACACACATCGAAGGACGCGCAGACGACAGAAGCCGAGAGGACGCTCTTGGTTTTCGAGCGGACAGGGAAACCGAGCGATATACGCGGCGCGGCGGAGTCGTCGGAGATCGGATTAGGTTATCTATCTAAGCGTGCAAATGCCGGCTGCGTTGTTTAGATCTCGTAGATATTAGAAAGCGTCGCGCATGGATTCTAGAGATGTATTTTCTCACGTTTATAGTTTGGAAATTTTAATCTTTTGTAAGCAAGAATAAAAATCTTATTTTAAAGATATTTTATCCAAATACCAAAAAAGGATAATATAGTGACAATAATTTGATGAATTATAATTATCAATAAATGATACTGATAAATTCTATAAAAAAATAGTCGAAAGATTTCTTTAGCTCTAGGACTTTAGCTCTAGATTGCAAAATAAATTGCTTTCCGCGTGACTATACTTCTTTTAAGGAAAAGTCTATCCAGTATCCATGTCATTAAATAAAGGGAACGTCTGAAGTGTGGGCCGAATCGCTCGACACGCAATAGATATTTGCACGCGTGAACGCACGAACACGTTCGATAAATTCCGATCAGCCGTAGTCCAGCGAGACCCTATCCGCGAAAGAGATAAACAAACTAACGGGCAGGTGGAGAGCTAGAGAGGAATGGAGAGAAACGCGCGTTACGTGTAAACGGGTGGGACACGGCGGGAGAAACGACGGCGGGAATTCGACCATGGACAACTAACTCGCTGATTAACCAAATACCGGTCTGCAGGACAAACGGTCGAGCAAACATTGAACAACCTGTCAGCGGCACGCCACGGGGGATCAAAGTTCAAGGGATAAGCGAAAAGCTGGTTTTTTTTTTCAACGAGGCCGCTTCCATCCCCCTGCGCGTCGCCCGGCGCGTCGCCGGAATGATTTTCGACGGGCCGGGCGCGGCGTTCTGTCGGGAAATTTGCACGCTACAGCGCGTCGTTCGCAGGAATTATTCGTTGATAATCAGAGCGTACCATGAGCGCGGCACGCGTGAGCGGATATCGTCGCTTCCGAGAGCAAATACGCGCGCGGCTGCGCTCGAATTTACCGTGCCGCGCGATGACGGAGGCAGTAACGGCGCGTGGTGCATCGTCCATTGCACCGGTCGCATAATATCGCGCAATATGCACACTCGTATCTTTATCTCGTTCTCGCGGAACACGCGCAACAAACATCGACGTTTGCGTGGAGGAATCGTTCGTCCGTTTCGCTATCGATGAATGACTATGATGTATTTGTGATCCGTGAAGTTTTGCGGATGCGTACGTATACGGTGCGACCAATAACAAGAATTACGCACCATGCAACGAAAATAACGAAAGGAATTTCATACAAAGTATAAAGTCCGGTCAATTTAAATATCTTATAGTGTAGATATTCACAAATGTACAGATTTGCATGTAGACATTTATTATCTAATTTAAAAAATTTTTTGTCGTAACAATTTCGTTTGTTGACAGAAAAATTCAAATTCGGAGAATAACATCGAGAGGCACGATGCGTCTCTAATATTTTCTAAATACATCTATGAAGGATTATCGTAACTCATTATCTATTACACAAGGGAAGGTATCATTTTGTTAGAAATTTCAAAGTCCACTACTAATACCATATCAGGCGGAATATTGATCAGCGCGATACAAGCAAGGGGCAGTTTCCTCCGGATTTGTGCCGCTTTCCAGCTAATTGCTTCGAAGGATTTAGTCATCGATGATTTCGTAATGTAAGATAGGTATTATGGGGTCGATGCGCGTTCCTCGCTTAACAACAGATGGCCCGTGAACCTTCGATTCGGCCCGCCGCCGATCATTCCTCGCGGTCTGCGACTTCAAACGCGTCACCCCGATCGCAGCTTAGCCAAGGATTTCGCAACTCCACCACGACCCATCTGGCCTTGCGGCCTGGGTGTGGAGAAATGATTGGAACCGGGGGTTATTTCACCACGGATCATCGACCGTAATCGCCGAGCCAGGGTCATGAATGTAACGGAGCCATCCTAATGGAGTCTCTGGTCGGATCTATGTAAGCCCTCGGTGCTGCTATCACGAACATCGATTAGGATAATAGCGGCGGTAATATTGACATTACTTTATTGCCCGACGTTGAATTTCGTGGAAAACTGCGAGGTCTCAATTTGACGAACGTGGCGCGAAAACACAGCTCTCGGTTCTCGGGAATTGGCTTACGGAATTAACGGATTCGGGGAATATTATACTTACAATCTGTTCAGAAATATCTAAATGTGCTTTTATCTGACACACATCTGTGAAATTATAAAAGCTTTACTAAAAGCTTTTATCTTAATTTTTAACGAAAATAAATATCCAAGCGAATAAACATTTTACAAACTCACTATAAAATAAAAAAAGAAAAGAAAATTCCGCGACATGTGAGTTTATCTTGAACCCGAAATTACGTTAGCACGGTTCAAAATATATTACTATTCTGGAACTAATTTTCACGAATTAATTTCGAACAGCTATAATAGAACGAATCCTATAAAAGAAATTAGTTAGGCTTTTGATGACGTGGCTTCTAAATGCGCCTCACCCTTCTTGCACACGCGCGTATCGCTCCATACATATCGCTCCGGTATGTATGCGGTAACGAAAACGCGTCGTGGCGGTGAGGGTTGCTCACCACCGCATCTAGAGCGATCAGACTTGTTTGTAAACCGTTAGGGAAGCCTCACGCGCGGACTTGGTATTTCGAGAAAGCCCCGTGAAAACATTTCGCGTGAATGCATTACCATATTTGCTCCGACGAGCATATGAACGGCGCGTGCACGTAGACACGCGCATACGTGATAGGATTGCCGCAATGCCGCATGGCTTTCTGTTTACAGTTGACGCGACGCGACGCGACGCGGCTGCGGCGCAGCCGGCGACAGCCGGGATTTCCGTTGGCAAATAAAATAAAAATAGATTAATGCAAAAATAAATAAGTGCAAGAGCGGCGAGGGTGTGTGTTGTTGGCCCGATGGATATGTATTGAGGACTGGCACGCGGAACTTTCATGCCGGAAATACTAACCATCGAGCCATCAAACGAACGATCACTAGAATTGTGCAAATATAGATTTAAAAAAACATCGCTACAATGTAAGATCGTTAAAATATAGAGAAGATACGGATGGACAGATAGATATATACGAGAGAGAGGACAAACAACAAAATTGAAAACGAGTAACGTTTTTCTTTGATATATAAAATATTTATAGTTCGCATATTATTCCTTCATATAAAGATCGATTAAGAAAGGACAGAGTATATATGAATAGATGCATATTTTTATACGTGCTTTATACATTTATATAAAGACACGCTTTTTTGTATATTAATAAATTACAAGGAATGCTTCAATGCACTGAAAAATGCTAATCGATATTAACATGATGAAAATTTGTGCGGCAGCAAAGCCGGCGTTATCATAAATTGTCGTGTTTCTAAATTAGACATTACTTACTGCAGGAGCTACGCTGTGTACACACACAGCGCGGTGATTTCCCCACTGATTCCATAGCGAACTTTGTACGAAGGAACCCAGCTCCGTGAGAAATCTGAAATGTAAAATTGTATTTTCTGTTATACATACTCTCTTGTATATATTTCAGATTTTTATATTGTTATTCCGGAATATGAATAACATTGACATTGTACTGCGTTTATTTAATAATGTTTAACGTAACGTTATCATCGGTGTATAATAACGAGACTAAAATATTACTAAGTGCATGCAAGCATGTTTCTCGCTGCACGCAGTAGTTGCCACAAACTTTAGAGCACGTTATTCTATTCAGGCCGATCTTCTATGAAACTTACGGCTATATATACGATATTAGATTTTTCGCTTATACGTATGTATTTTTATAACCTTGAAGCAGAAAAGGCATCACATAATAAAATTTATGATTATTTAAGAAAGTATGTAACACGTAAATCGCGTACGAATATGACACAATTTAATTAAAGTAAAATACATTAAAAGTATGTAAGTACATATTTTCTAAGAAATTTGTAACATTTATCTTTTATTTTTTCTTTTCTTTACTATTTTCTCATTTTTTTCATGTGTTATGTACATAAAAAATTGCTTATTCACTGAATTGCGCGAAAAGACGATATTTGCTATCACCATTGCAGAAATTCAATTATCGCTTTAATGTAACTTCGGAAAAAATAATTTCCTCGAATTTTTATCCGTTACTCGTCTTTTCGACCGACGCGCAATCGTGTTTAATAAACATTGCGATTTTTGTCAACTAATAAACCGTATCAGATACGTGAAGCACTCTCTAAAATGTTACCGTAATGTAATTCTGCACTTCGTCGTGCTCCACGCGAGGCAAATTAGCCGTCAAATGTTGAAATTTTATCTCCGATGGAATGGTCATGTTTACGGCCGTGAGCTGCAAAATTGACAGGCATCCTCCGAAGCATATTATGCCGTCGTACTCGTGCACAGCATTCACTCTCGGACCGCACGATCGGCCCGAAAGCGACCATTGTGTCGGCGCGAGGGAGAGACCGAACGAGCGAGTTGCAAAAAAGGAGTTATACAATTGGTAATCAGGCCGCCATTGACGGATGAAATGATATCTGAATGCCCGAAATTAGCGTCAGCGAGCTGTGATAATTGGATGGTGATGTATGCTCCGAATGCGTATACCGCGAACGCTCGCGCCGACGCTGATTTGCCGTGCGTGTTTCCGCTCGTCAAAGGGTTAAATGCGTGTAAATGTCCGCACTCCTGGCTCGTGTGATCGCATCACGGCGGTACATATTCCGATACACACGGAGACAGCAGACGACAGCGGTTTTCCATCGATGACTATACTTCCTTCCGCCATGCCGCCGGCGGGAAATAAATCGACGCCGTCGGCACGCGATACAGTAGTCATTATGTTGCGAATGATTTTGATTATGAACGTAACGTAATTACGATTCTCGATGTAACTAATCTCGAAAATGCGTTCTACACAATGTATTTCAAAAATTTTTGCGAATTATTAAATTTATCAAAAGCAATTATTTATTTAATCTATTTTTTTAATTGTAAATAACTTGGCTTATTCGAGAAATAGCTACTATTTGTAAAATCTTAAAAATGTAACTGCAAATAAAAAGTACTATTGTGTACGTATTGATTAATATATTTGCGTTGATGCAGCAAATTTGTTTACTCCGAATTTATATCAAATTTACCATCAGACCAATATTGCGCCAGATATGATTGAAGAATGTTTGTGGAATGCACACATATACTTTTTGTGTATTTTATATAAAAATATTTTCATTAAAAAAAATAACGTGATGCACATCGTGATGCTTTTGTTGTAAAAACGATATAACGCCGGTCTAGGTCAATTGCTCATTAGTTCATAGCATCCAACGATTTTTAACAATCGAACACTCGAGATAAAAGTATCCATCACTGGTGAAATCGAGCGCGAAATGCAACAAGCGTCATAAAAAGAAGGTTAATGCTATGGGTCGTTGCAAAGCATTCGATATATAGGTTTAGTAATACGGTAAATAGTCTCTTTGTCGAGCGAAGAAAGGTATCGATTTGCAGCTTTATAGCCGGGCAACCGCGTCTCGTTCTTGAAAGAACGTTTAGAAGATAACGAGGGAAGCTATAGAGCGTAGAGAGCACATAGAAAAGGAATTAATGTAAAATGTGCAATAAAGCGTAATTTATTTCTAATACCTTGCAAGTATCAATTATACTCGCCTCCCACTTGACGAAGCGAATGTCACGGAGATGAGATTTAAATAATAACGAACAAGTTTCTAAATGAAATGTAATATGAAAATTTCATCAAATTGATTCTTTTACTCCAGTTTCTAATTTGAATTTGATGAAACGACTTGAATGTTAAATAAGCCAATTTTATCCTTAACGTGATTTAATCTAAAAGAAAAATGAATGTACCAGTTCTCATGAGTTTTTTACACCCTCAACGACTCTTTTCTACTACTCGACTAAAACCGCTTTTTTTTTACCTCCACGATATACCGCGTCATACATTTTCTGCGGAGTGGCGTGCGGCAGTTTCTACTTTTTTCTTGTTATCCAGTCTCCCATTTCCTCTTTCCCGCCTCCACGTTCTAATAGCAATACAAGGAGGTTGTAGGCAAAGTCACCATCGTGAGGTATTCTCTCTACGGAAATGCACGCTTCTTTCGCGAATAATGAAATTAGAGTCGCGTCCTATTTGCGGTCCATGCGGGGCAATATTCTTCAATTATAGCTGCCGTTCGAGTGCACCGTCTGGGGGAAAGAGGCAAGCGAGTGCGGTGCGTTGTCGCAAATAAGAAAGCGCTTTTCGAAGGGGAAACGCCGCTTGGAAAATGTGATAGCGAGCGAAAGCTAAAGAGAGAACCATAAACGAGAGAGGAGGGAAATGAAAGGACGGAAGAGACGGAGCGGATAAAAAGCTGAGTGCAAGGGGATACACGAAGTGTTGAACAGAGACAGCGGGATCGTCGTTTGCAACCGACCCCGCTTTCTTGTCGAAGAAAGGAAGATCTCCGCGGATACCTCTTTAACTTCGTCATATGAAAGCCGTCGCTATACTGCCGTTCTCGACCATCAGAACTCTTGCTCCGCCAGAAGTTTCGTCTGCGATTCATTCCTTTCCGAAGTATAACCGGCTAGAGAGGAGTGCCGATATAAATAATTCGTTGACTAGATTTAAAAAGGCAATCACTTATTTCTCATAAATAATGAAATCTAAGATGGTCTTGTAGTAGTTCTCGAAGGCAAGCGTCTTCGGGTACTACTGCTTGTAAATTGACAAGTATCTGTACTTTGTCAAACCTATAAATTTATCGAATATTATACCTCTACGACAATTTTATCATTAACCGATTTTTATTACGTTTAATTTTTTTATTGTTTGATTATTAAAACGCTTATCGATATGCGTCGAAAATAACAACGATACCTCTATGGAATACTTTGCGGTCCGGTAACGAATGCGATAACTATAGTATTAGGTGATAGTTATCTCAACCTGCTGGGGGAGGAAGGGGTAATACAAAAATGCCATTAATGTTACATACTGCACATTGTTCGCATATTTTACAGATCATATCGCTGCGTCGCGATATCCACACACACACAATTATCAGATAACGATAAACTGTAACTATGTGAAAATCGGCCAACACGATTAATATTAAAAAATATAGGTATAAGTATGATGATTCTAATTTATTTCTTATAAATTTCTATCAAGAAAAAAATCACATTTATTTTATTATAGTTTTGTATATACAGAAACTCAAAACTTATACTGTTATCTATTTTTACTAGAAATTGAGCTGCGCTCTTCAGCTCCTAAAAGATTATATTTCGATGCATCAATTAAATCGATAATTGCGCGAAATGTTGGGCACTAAAGTTTCACTAAATGTGATTAAACAGACGCACGTAAGCTGCGTCATTTCCGTAAACCCATTTCGGGATTGCAATCAACATATTGCAGCGATTCTACGACGATTATTCGAACGTTTATTGTAATGATTGGATGGGCGGGATTGGCGAGGTCGCATATCGACTCAAAAATACCGAATGTCGAATTCATGATGCTATCAAACGGTTATTGTCGTCAACAAGTCCACAAGAGTCAGTATGCTGTCCTCGTGTAACGAACCTATGAACTCTGTAACGAAGCTATACAAAAACATGTGTTACACGATCGCACACAAATTTCAATAGAAGATCCGCTGTATATCGTCTATCCCGATTTATCTCGTATATTTATATAAATGGTCAATATATATGTATATATTAACCATTTATAGTGGAAATATATATTTCCATGTGGGAAAAAAATGACAATATCTTTTTCTTAATAATGCCATTTTTTATATATTGCCAAATGCTTATCACAAAATGAAATAATTAGCAAAACATTGTCTTTAGCGGTGTCAATGATTTGTTACACATTGCAATTATAATTGATAAGAATTTTCGTTTACAATGCAACGATCAGGAAAGACATAGAAAGTATCAGTCAACCCGATAAGTTAATCGACTAAAGTGTCCATGATTGACGTAATGCAATAATAAATAATGCAATATGAGAAGAAGATTGGAAGTTAAATATTTGAGATTCGAAATATATGTTATAGATGAGAAGGAATCGCGTCGCTCATTGTTTTATTTCCAAAATAATGAACAAGATGACAAGTAGTCAGAGTAATTAAAGCCAAGAATGGAGGAAGGTTGTAAACCAAAAAGAATATTTTCTAAAAAGATGGAAAGTATATGAGAAACTAGGTTAAACAAGTACGAATTTAGCGTGCTCTTACACGGAAGCTTTTAATTCACTTCGCTAAAAGCGTTGCAAGTGAACTGTGCAATGACCGTGGTTTAGTTAGAAACTAATATATCTGCATTTTCTGAAACGGAGCTTTTAAAAATTCTTAATTGAGCGAAAACGCGAGTCAAATATTTGTAATCCGATATTTAAATTTGATTTAATAACAAAATTTTTCGTGTATAAACTTCGAAAACGCCGTATTTCGAAGTCACGGAACGCGTATAAAATATCCGCTTTTCATTTTCAATTAACTACATTCGTAGTCCGTGATTGGCACTTTGCAAGAGCTCAAAAGCCATGCCGCATTCGCATACGACGCACGATCGGTGTGCACGCTTGGATTCCTTCGATTCGCGTGTCAAGAAATTTTGCCCGCCATTCTGCAACAGGGATGACGTGCATACGACACGAACAAAATAGAGCTGCGGAGGCGACGATGGCAGTTTAATTAAGCGTACGTGTTGTCTGCGATATGCTGAGAAAAGGCAGCGACGATGGGCGCCACAGTGGTCACATATTCGCGTAATAACGTACGTAAGCGTCGCACGTAACAGCGTCGCAACGCCGGCAGAATGGCGACTGATTGCCGCGCGGTGCGAATTTAATGCGAGATTCCCGGCGAACCTGGCACGATACACGCTGACCGAACACGCACGCGAACGCATGCGGACGCATGCTTGCGCAAATTACCCGCGGCGACGCCATGAAAAACGCACGTCGATGTTGAGGTCTGCGGTTCCTGTACCTGACACCGACGCATTCTTCGCTGCGACACGGAGTACGTTGTTGCAATGAACTGGAGTATAATGAAGCAAGACGTGAACAGAGTTGTTCAAATACTCATTCAAGTTGGACAGTGTAATTGCGCAAATTTCACGAATAAAATAACGATATAATGAAATGTTACGTTGGTATTATATTTTTTAAATAAGTTACTCGAAAGTAATTTGTTTTTTCAGTAAAGAGTCAGTGGTCTACCCTAATTTTTCTCAACAATTGCAACAGACAACACAGTACAAGCATAATCGTGACCCCTTCGGGCGTAATAATTAGTTCGATATCACCGGCATTAGCGGTCGGATGCCTGTAACGCGTGAAAAGGACAGCGGTTTTCGGCGGCGCGGCGCGGCAGTTTGACGCGCGACGATAGGTCGTCGCACGCATTTAACACGCTCGCGTTTTGACACCCGTCCGTCGGACGCGTGTGTACATGCGTGCACGTCCACACGCACGGACGCGCGAGGAAACCGCAAAATCCATTCGCGATCGGCCGACCGCGCCGACGTTCCGATCGTTTTTCCGCGGCGATACATTTTTTTCTATTTTTTTTTCCACCGGGCTTCGCTCGTCTCGTCGAAACGGCCGCGCGGTCGTCGTCGTCGCCGCCACCGCCGCGCTGCCGAGAGCCGCGGTTGTCCGTCGGTAGAAATTCGCTTTTCATAATTGGCCTGCGGCGTTTTCTGCGCCTGGCACGCTAATGAGCGGTATTGGCAGCCCGTCTAATTTATCTGTGCCGGTGCGTGTGCTGCTGTCGCTGCCGCTACCGTTGCTGCCACCGCCGCTGCCACCGCTACCGTCGCCGCCACCGCCACCGCCACCGCCACCACTGCCGCCGCCGCCGACCGATCGATTATCCGGCTTAACCGCTGCGTAATGGGCAACCTGGGTTTCGCTGCGAGAGCGACCGACCGGCGTATCAGCGGTCGCATGAGCGCCCGCGATGGGGTAAAGGGCCGATATTCCTGTTCCCCCCCGCCGCGCCTCTCTGTCGCGAATGCCGTCGCGGTGATACTCCGGCTACGCCGCTCCGCATTTTTCGAAATTGGTTTCCGCGGGGCTCGTGTCGCCTCGCGCCGCATCGAGAATTTTCCTAAACCGTTTCATTTTTCCGCGTAATTTTTTGCCGTACGGCTGCTACCTCGGCGTGCGAACCGGGGGCGTTTGCGCGTGAGCTGGTCGGAATTAAATAGCGCGTTTCGTTTGCGCACGCTTCTCTTTTTTTTCCCGTACCGCTATCGATACGCGCGTGCAGTTATCTCTCGACGGGTTTAAAGCCACGGGAATTCCGATCGTCCGGAAATTTTTAAATACGATCGCACGATTGGCTATAGCGGTTAATTTATCGATAGAACTAATACGAAAAACTGCATGTTAATTCTAAATTTGACGAGAGTAGGAAGTACTTTTTAATTAAAACTCAGATATTATAGAAAATTAAGGAATGTACGAGAGACAGCATGATCCCGCTGGTGCAACGACTTAAACTTTAACTACCTGCGTGTCGGGGAATCGTTTATCTTCGTATTATCGATCGATCGTTTGCCTGGTAGCACGACTCACGAGCTCGGAATGAACGATCGAACAAGATCGCAAATTTTTTATGTGACTTATCCAATGTCCCACCGTGTACTTTGACAGAAGATTAAATATTTGCGAGAGTACTGTAAATTTAAATTAAATATATATCAAAGATAATTTCCCTAATGTTCACTGGTTTTTCTATACATTTTATATTCATCAAATGTATAATATATTTTCATTTAATAATAAATCTACTCTGGTTGACTGTGTTTCAATCCTGATTAATCTGCAGACTCTCTGTCGATATCGATCGAAAAACTGAAGAGTTAAAGTTTCGTTTTTTTCACGGTTAACTAGCAATTACTAATTTAGCAAATAGATGCTAACGCGGTCATACGGTCAAAATAAAAGGAGCCGCTCAGACGAAAAACGCAGAAGTAATTGCGGAGAACCTAATCTAGATCCCGACATCGAGTCTTCTTAATGGGCATGTCGTTGCGTGCCACAAAACACACTCAAAAAGATCCGATAACCGTCCGGCGTTCGAGTGAATTTCACTCGCGTGTAAAAAAAGTTTGGAACAAACAATCACTGTTATCCGGCGCCGCAACTACGCGTATATTCAAGCGAGACAACAGCCTCATGCATTTGCAGTATTTAACATAAAATAAATAGTTATTATACATTAAAAATACAAATAATATATATTTATTTATCAAATATGTTAAATTATTTTTAGATTTCGGTCGCAAAATGCCATTATTTTCGTTTAACTGAAGAACTTAATGATTATGAAACGATTAAAAATACCAAAACTATAAATTTTTTTCATAATGCAGAAGGTTAAGTCTGTTGAACTATCTCGTGACAGATTCCTGAATGACGCAATCGTTGATCGCAATAGAATACCTGCCTGCTTTGTAGATCCCTCTCAAAAGAGTCTGGAGAATATTTATTGTGCGCTATGCGACCGTCTGCTTCTTGAAGAATTTCATTGGTAAGATTGCCCTCGAAGAAGATGATACGCAAAGAGATGCTTGGAACGAATTCTCCTTTAGTAATCTCGTTTTCAATAATAATCGTTACTAACACAAAAATTCTATATCATGTCACATTACTATCATGTCGCTATCACTTATATCGCTATGATAACGTCTCTAATTAGCGCGTTATTTAATTATTTAGAATATTATTACCCCAAAACCTTTTTCCCTCAACGGCGCGTCTCTGAAGTAATCTAATTTTCCCATGCAGCACAGTGCATAATAAAAACCCATTAGCTGGGTTTGTTGATAACCCGATTTATTCTCGTGATTTACCGCGGATGAATGCCCTCAAATCGCCCACGATCGTTCGTCAGTTTAATCGGAACCAGGGATAAAACTGCTGATCCTGAATTATGATGATCAGGGCACCGTGCGTTACATGAGGATGAGCGATGACTTCCGCATTTGTCTCACATTTGTCGCGTTACTTCCCGCTCTACGTATTGCAACGTCGAAAAATATCAAGAGAAAGATGTGGGGGGGCTCTCCCTCGTCACCCAAGCCGAATCTCGCAGGGACAGTTCCTCAAGGGATGACATTCAGACCGTGTTGCCTTGACTCGTCTGCCGAGCCGTCTTTCCGACATTTTGATGAGGTGGGATTTGGCAGTGAGCCAGTGCAAATGCCATTCTCTTTCGTTCTCCCTACCGCATCCGATTCTCTCGCGCCCTCCATCCTTTTTCGTTCCCTTTTCTTTGCGCAATGCGCCCGCCATCCTCCCCGGGTACATTTTGGTACTCCGATTCCCGCTTATCGCTATCCCGCAGTTTGTTTGAATGTACGTACAATACAATACGGAATAATACAGAATATCATCGAAATGGGTGACAATGAGAAATGGAAATACATACGATTGTTATTTGAATGAAATCGAACGATATGTCAGAATCAAATATATTTGCATATAACATCATCGCGCAATTAAGACCATTTTCAATTGTTCAATTAATCATTTATTCAAAACTACCTATTTCCTTTTACGATATATCTTTTGTTATGTTTCTATATAAAATCTATCATTTCTTATCGCGCCAAAATAATTATCCTCAGAAACGTATATATCAAAATAGTTTATTTTTGCTGACTTATATTAACCATCAGTTCAGTTAAGCATTACCGTTCGCTAAGCTTTCATTATCTCACTCACGTTTGTGTGCGATTATTTCTCGTGTTCGTAAATAATCATCACGCTTTACGGAAAAGGCTGATAATCTCCGAAAATCATTTAGACCTCGTTGAGGGAGCGCCACGCATTGATCAGAGCGAAAGATTAATCATCTCTTTCTCACCCCGGTGGACTCCGACTGTTTTATTGCTGCTTAATAGCAAAGGAACAGATCTCTGGCGAGGCGAGGCAATGCGACTAGGCAACCAGAAAGGGCGCGGCACGGGCGCCCCGCTACCACCGTTGAATATTGCGAAATAATTTTTCACCGCGCATTAGCATCGTGACACGTGTCGGCTCCATTTGTCAGTTCTAACCCGGTACGACTCTATCTGTGAAAAAAAGCTTCGGATATAATACGGTCGCGCGTGTACACGAGGCAATAAAGGCGCGCGCGCGCACGCGAAAGGAGAGCCGATCGTCGCGGCGCGGCGCCGTGCTGTGTTTCACAAATACGCCCGTGCACGGAGCGGCGGGCACGGCCACGTGTGCCGACCGCACAACCCCGACAGCGGCTTTGTAATGATCCCGTAGAAATTCATTAAAACTCATAATCAACGCGGCGCATACTTCGCGCATACGTTCGAAGCTGGCGAAATAATATAATTTTAATGCCGCGCGGACCGCCGCTGCCAGAGACCGCGCGCCGCGCATCATACACGTTTCATCCGGGAGTTGCTCCCAACGGCGCCGCGCCGCGCCGCGGATGTGTGCGCCAGAGGGGAAATGCAAATTTCGTCCGCGCATTTTGTTTTGGAATTTAATGTAGTTAGGTGCAAACGGGGTTATATCAGAATGTCGTAATGCGGCGCGTCACGCGAAGCCAATTTCGAGAGTAATTTGGTCAGTCCTGACGACGCGCGGCCTGGCAGATTCAACGTGCAACGTCGCTCGTGTTAATTATCCCATAACCGGGATCGCTTCGAGACAATGTTTCACGACCACGTGAGTTTCGCAAAAGCATGTCCGTAAAAGGTTACACGATCGTCACTTGTGCTATTCTAAACTACACTATTCTAAACTAAACTGCAGCGAAGTATAAATGGTTGTCTTCGCATTTTCGGAAAATCGATCTCCTCTCGCCCGTTATGAACGCGTGAATATTTTGCTGAGTGCTTGACCGTTTCTGGGACAACTTAGCAACTATCACAAACGCTTACCTAGCGTGCCTAGAAGCTAAAAACATGCTGTCCGCCGGGTAAACAAGATACAAGATAGTGCAACATTAGATGGTGTCCAGCAGAAAATCACTTTGTGCTTAGTAAGCGCTTGCTTGCGCAAAATGCGAGACTAAGTTATATAATTAAAATTATATTTACGTTTACGCAAATTCACAGACTTATTTAACTTTTCATTATCAATCCGTAATAAAGTAAATAAAATATTATGTTGCGAAAAAAATTACACATTAATATAGCACATTTCACTATAGTATATAATCAATGGTACGAGGACTATTTACATATTATGTTTAATTAAAATTATACAATATCAAATTATTTCATATGTTCTAAAACTCTGTATGAGACAGAAAGGATAGCGGCAAACAGTCGCGTAATTATCATCGCGCATTTAAACGCGTTGAACGCGATACGCTTGAAAACGGTGTAAAAAAATATTATAAGCGCGCAACATTCGCTGTCACAAAGGATCGTGTAACGAATGCAGGCGCGACACTCATGCGCGCATCAAGTTCTATCTTGCTGGGCGTATCGTTCATCCCGGGCGCACCGGGCGGCGGGCACACGCGCTCCGAGCTCCGAGCTCCGAGCGGCGACGCCAGTGCAAAGGGTTAATTGTTTCGCGCGGGGATTTGCGGCGCGTCAAAGAACACATCGTGCGCCACGGCGACGTGTTCCCAAGTCCTGTCGGCGGATAATGATCTAAATCCCGGTCGAATCTGAAACCGGATCCCAATCCACGCTCGGCTCGCTGCACCAATGGAGCATTGGAGCAGCTCGCGCACTATCGAGTGCGTCGTGGCGAGGGGTCGGCCCGGCCGATCGCGTCTCTCTCTCGATCGAGTGTCGTGATGGGAATTACGAGGGGACGATTACCGCGGATTTTCGTGAATATATATTCGACGGCACGATAAAATGGCTGATGAATTATGGGGGAAGTGCTGAGAAGTGCGGCGCAGGGAAGGATATCGGGGTCACGTGGCACGCGTGGTACACCATTGCGGTGAAATTTATTACTCGCCCGAGCGAGACTGATTACCGGGCTGCACTACTACCCGTTGAAACTTCGCCGTTCGATATCGGTCCGATCGACGTTGTTAATGGGGAGCGAAAACGGAGAATCTCGGAGTTCCCTCAAATTTATCGGGGCTTTAAATACGACATTTTCGCGACTACAATCGTGGTACGCGATAATACAATGCACGGCATGTTCCTCATGCGTTACACAGTCATTTGCCATCTTTTCTAAATTGTAACTCTATTTATAATACGAATAAAATCTGATGTATTAATCTAGTTTTTACACTAATGACTGCTTCAAAGTTAGGTAATAATGTTAACAATATTTCCCCGCGCAATATACTCGTATTATTCACAGAAATTGATTATTCCTCGAACGCTCGACGCGACGCGACGCGACGCGCGCACGCTCGAGATGTCGCAGGCGAGACACTAGATCGCGTAAGATGGGACACAATGGCTAATTAGGTATGCATAATTACTGAAATTCCTGGGATGCAAATACCTTCGTTAGATAACGCGGCGAACAAACTTAGGTGAACTTTGATGTCGAATCCGGGAACGCGAGAATTTCGCCCGCCTCGCAAGCCCATTCGGCTACGTCAACAACATCATAACTCTTCCGGTAAGCGAGTGACAGTAACGATTCCGAGCAATCCCGGCGCACATTTGGCTTTTATGAAAACAAATCAGCAGCCGTTTCTGCTGCATCGCGCCGCGGATACGTTCAAAACAGTAGTATAGTACTTCGCTCAACCGTCTACAAAGCGCGTGTCATCATATTTTTTTGAAAAGGCCCGGGGCTTGCATGAACGCGTGTTTGAAGTGTTGTTTCATGTACACTAAAGAGATTCGGTTAGTTGAAATGTTGCGCGCACCTTTGATCTCCAAAAAAATACTCTTTTTCGTGTTTGCTCATCGCGCGACGGATATATTTACTCAAGCTATCCAGCGCAATAAACTTTCCCGACCGTAACGATACCTGTTAATTTGCCCGTGCGCGATATAGCGACGATCATTTTTCTCGAACGAAAATAATACGCGCGAAAATGCATGGTGGACTACTGTGGACATTGTGGACGCATGGCCGCGAGCGTTTCGTCGCGTTTCGTCGCGCGACGAGACGCTCGCCGGGAGAGAGGCAGAATAATTAGATGCATGATTAAAATCCGTAATGCGAGAAACGGTACGGTCGCATAATACGCATTGTAAAAATTATAAAAATTATATAAAAGTATCGCGAACCTCGCCGAGAAGCGGCGGAAGCGACGACGTGACGGCGAGGCGAGTGAAATCGTGAAATACTCCCGGGCGTGTCTACTTTGTTGCGGGTTTATTCGCGTTACGTAATCACGACATATCACGCGCGGTATTTGTAAGGTTTCGTTCGCGGCGCGATGTGTCGGATGCGTGGACCCCGGGATTGCGTTTGTCCACAGAGAAATGCTGGACGCTGCGCGTCCGTTATAGCGCGCTATACCGTGACGATGCATCGCGATGCGCCAGGCGGCGAGTCCGTAATGCAACGTAAAATATGACGGATACACCCAGGCCCGTGTCCTAATTACGAGCGTATCGTCTGCTGTCCTAGTTAAGAGTACATATATCCGGCAAATGGGAAATTAGTGAGCAATACTTATTAATCACGTATAATCAAAACGATAGCCTCCGTCCGGTAATTAATTGCCCCCTGTCTGAAATATATTCAGTCTAATCCCTCGATAAACCCCATTCGTTGTAGATACTATTTTCGAAATTGTTACGTCATATATTTATCGCGGATATCAGAATCGTACCATTATACATTCTACCATAATTTTACTCAACGTAGAGAAAAATATACATTATGTAAGAAATCTTTAACCCATTAAGTTTTAGAAGCCTTTACGTGCTTTTCTGTTTTGAATCCTTGTAACTTGGATTCTGATCAAAATTTTTAGAATTTTAGAATTATTTAAGGGTAAAGAGAGTTGCTCGTTCTAAAAAATCTAATCGGCGATGGGATGAGATCTGAAAAGAAAAATATAAAGATTGAACGTGAAGGTATAAAAAAAGTAAATAATCCCTGCTTTTTTTACTGACAAATATTCAACTAATACTTAAATGATTTCATCTTTTTGAGTAGAATTTTCGTTATAAATTACTCATACAATAATTATAAGTATCGATTCATTCTTCTCAAAAAGACGAAATTATTTATTGGGTTGGCCAATAAGTCCGTGCGGTTATTTATAAGTAACATTTATAAATAAAAAACCGCACGGACTTATTGGCCAACCTATTATTTGTCAATAAAAAGGCAGAGGCTATTTATTTTCTTTTTTTACTTCTATTTTCAACCTTTGCATCTGTCTTTTTAGATATCTCATCCCATCGCTGACCAGATTTTCGGAAAGAGCCATTCTTTATTAAAAGAGAAAAACACAGGTCTGTCAGGATTTAATGGGTTAATTAGATAAAATTAGTTAACGTACATATTTACGAAGAAAGCACGTCAGATTAAAAAGCATTCGCTGCCAATCACACATGTTCCAATGGTAATTGAAACAAATTTCAATCGTTAATTCACCGTTTGCAATACGTACGTGTCTGCGTAAACGTGGAAAAAAAATAGAAACGTGAGTCGAATTAATTTGTTGCTTCATCCATTAACATTCAAACATTCAAACATTACGTAATTTAAGTATAGTTCTAAAACGAATAGAAAATCCGAGATTGAAAAATAAAAATTTAAAAATATTGGAAACTTGAAATCCTTCTAACTAACTATAATTTTTCAAATAAATATATAGAACCTTTTAACTGAAACATAAAAACAGAGCAAATACAGTAATGCCTTTCGCACCAACGGCATCGAGAACAATGTAAAATGCATATTGCCAATCTGTCAATGTGTGATCATTATAACGCAACGCTGCAACTTGTCGCAACGACGAAAATCCGAAAAAGTACTCACCGATCGGATTCGTCGCCTTCCTCCTGCCGGCAGCTCGATCCCTCCGAATATCCGCTCGCTCCGGCTCGCTCCAGCTCGCTCGACCAGCAGGCAAGACGTAATTATTACCGTCAACCGCCATTTTGTCGGCACTCCCGGGACACGATTGACATGAATTTCGCGAACGACGACGGATTTTCCACCGGGCGCGGCGAATCCTCGATATCGCGATAATCTAACCTGTATAATACGTCAGGTCGCGCCTACCGGCCTCGAAATGCCAGAGCTACACACGCAGTGTTCGCTTCATTCGCCTCTCATAATCTGTCCACGAAAAGTCATCGCACGAGCAACATCGCCCGCGGCGTTCACTCGTTCAGTTTAAGCACTGTAGCACTGCTGTCGCACTACCGACGCGATCCGATACACTCATCACCCGGACGCACTTCAGACGAGTGAAAACGAAAACGCGTAAACGCGAAGCACGACACGCACGACACTCACTCACCGCTCACCGCTCGACTCCGCCGACTCCGAATCTGAATCGCGATCGCGAGACTCCAATACTCAACTCCGATCTTGAGAAACGTGTGCACCAAACGCAGGGCAGTTCGCTGATATCAGATTGAAAACACGGCTCACGGCGTGTCCACCCTCCCTCTACGCACACAAAAAAGACGCTCCATCGAAGTGTGGCGTGGTGTGGCGGGTCCTCGCGGCGAGTGGCGATCTGGCGATAACGTCATGACGTCGCGAGTCGCGAGACTAGTTCGAAATGACTACGCGAGTCGGGGAGAAACAGCCTGCCACACTGAGCGGCGAGGTCGCGAGTGTTTCGATAACTGACGCATTCTCGTAAACAGCCGATCATCCGTCTTATTTTAATACGTTATTACCGACGCTCGCTATTGACGACGGTTCGACTCGGCCCGGCCGCGCGCGCGCTCGTGCGAATCGTACGTGTGTTTTGACTCCGGCGGTTAGAAACTAGAAAACTTCGCGCGGGCGGCGCGGGGGAGGCAACATGTCGGACGACCGTGCCGCTTACTCCGCGTACTCCGCGCGTCTTTTCGCGCCGAGATCGAGTCGCGTGGACGCCGTGGACAAACGAGTGTCGAAAGTGCCGAATGAGATGGATCCAGCAGCGGAGGAGTATGAGATGAACTTGCTGCATGATTCAGGTACGTAATAGCGCGATCAACTGCCTCTCTCTCTCTCTCTCTTCGCGGCGCGTCTCGTCGTCGCTCGCGTCGCGGTGCGAACTCGTCGCGGAGTAGCCCGAATTATTCAACGAAATACGGCCCCGCGATGCGAGAGCATCGAGCCACCGAGGCGACGAGGATCGATGCTGTGTCGATGTCGATGTCGATGTCTTAAATGCATCGCGCCTGTGATACATTCGTCGGGAGACGCCCGCGCCGGCCGCGTCGCGCGAAATGACCGGTGACGTGTTGCATTAATAAACGCGTAATCATCCACGCTCTTTCAATCGTTCTGTATATGTGTGCAGGTGAATGTCTGGACGGATACGTTTATTGCATTTACGTGACGAAAGTCTGACACGTGTGCTGATTCTGTTCTGTTCTGTTGCCGATTGCAAGTTACAAATTCAGGTACGAGACACATGATCCACTTTTTAATATTTTACCTCTTTTCTTTCTTTCTGCGATACGTCACACGACGTATTTTACATATTTACTTTACGATTCGGCTACAAATTGTAGCCTACGATATGACTTCTCAATTTCACAATTAATTAGATTACACGAGTGATAAATTGGATATAATATGATTAATATAGTATGCACACAGTTTTCGTATAGCCTATTAAATTATTCACTCTGTAATCGAGTCGATCGCGCGGTACGTATCTCCGATGATCGGACATTCCGCCGAATTATCCATGGATAATAGCAATGCAAATTACGGAGGGAAAAAAAAGCGACGCTGCGTTTTATTCAGATCGAGTTCTTTCTCAGGGCGTTCCGCGCGCCATGCGTATACGCGCGCCATGCGTACGTCCTCGTCTCTCGTTTTCGTTCCGAAGCAGAAGCCCGTAAAAACGGATGTGACGCGAGAGAGCACGGGGACAGAGGTTCACCGTTCACCATGGAAACGGGGGCGCGGGGCGCGAGCAAGAAGGGTGACCATAGAGGAAACGGCCCCGACCGACGTAGGGGCGGACCGCGCGCGACCGTAGGGCGCGCAAAGAAGGGGGGTTATTCGACAATTTTTTACAATTCGCTTCGCCGCGACATATGCCCCTTAATTCTCGAGGATTAAGGAGGTATAAAGTTTATAAGGATTTACGACCGCCGTGTACGTACGTCGAAGTCCGTATTCATATACACGTACCGCGCGGGGGAGGGTGTTACACGTGGCGCGGGGTCGCAATAAAAGCGAGACGAGATGAACCTGAGTGAAGCTCTTTCATTGTGCCCGGGCCCACATTTCATTCCGTCGCCGCGTATGCGCGACGGAAAAAGCAACGAAACACCGCCGGCGACGACGTTAGATTGGGTTACTCACCCGCGAGTGATATAAAACAATGGATATTTATTTATGTGGTAAAACGATGGAGAGATGATGCGACGAGGCGATTGCGAGCAGATGCGGCGCGACACGACGCGCGAACGTTTACAGCGAGCCGCGAGTTTTGCGCTTTTCCAATCGCAACGGGCAACGCACAACGCTCCGTGGCGTTGCGAATATTCTCATAAATTTTACGCGATACGCGAGCTTTGTTACTCGATATTTCGCTGCAAACCGCGGATTTATCAAACGCTTGATTTGTTTGACGCTATTCTCCGCGGTTTTAATTACCGTTTAACGTCACCTTTCTTTTTTGTTCTCAAATGCAAACGTCGATAGTCGTTACGCACGCATTATTTGTCTTAAGATTGTAGCGCGCGCGGTTACACGCTTTGTTTGCATGCAGGACTTGCATGCTGTGCTTGCCCTGCATGTTATTACACGTGGTCGGAAAACAGAGCTCGCTGTAACCGGGTGTTGTATACGAGACACGTGAGTGTGGATGCACTCTGATTCAAAATTTGCCTACCGATTCCATAGGCTGCTTCAAATTCTCTATGCTTTTTTTTGGGGACACAGTCTCGATTGCTTTCTGATGAAAATATGGTTCTATTTAGACAAAAGTACAGTTTGTGGCCTAATTCTCAAAATATTTCGATTAATCTCAATTTGTCAAAGAGAAGGAAATGTATGGTGGTACAATCGGGGGTTTTTCTATTTTTTTTTTTTCTAAATTTCTTCGCGATAAATGTCGGATTATTGACTGTTAAATTGACTGCAGCACACGTAGGTATACGCTTACATGATGACGTTGATCGAAGGAACCGGGCCGCGTAACCTTTAGCTAACATTTGGATTAGGGAAAAACTTTGGTGCACGCTAAGGATATATAAAGGGGGAGCGCCATCGTCGAAGTGCACACCATCGCGAACTCCTTTATTTGACTTGGAATTAGCCGGTTCGATGCGGTTTAAAAATGGACGGTACGGAGTGCCGGCCGCTTCCAGGTTCGTGCTTTGTTTAGAAATCGCACACTTGTTTCGCCTCCCCGTTGCTGCGCGCGCTAACTTATTCCCCGCGTTACCGTAATTGGATCAGCGAGAATTACAGGGAAGCTCGCTTTTAGACCTCCCGAAGGCGGCAAAGCATAGCGTAGAATACACCCCGATGCGCATTTGGACTCCGGTGAATGGCCGTCGTATTTACCTAATTCGAAATAACACTGATTTAATTTTTTAACATTCGCGGAGAGACTGTCGATAATTTATGCAATTTTACACACGGATAATCAAATTTAAAACATAGTCCAGGAGAGCAAGTACATGACGAAACATATATTTACGTTACAGTGCGCTGTGTTAAGACTTTCTTGTATAGTAGTATTTGATTAAATCTAAAATATTCAAACACATGTAGGTATAACCTCAATTAAATACAATTTCTACTCAAACATTTTTATCTAATTATTGTAGGTTTTTATAAATTTTTAAAAATCTTTATTTTATTTTTAATCACGAAAATGTGATGATTAATAAAAATTTTGTGTTTTACAGTATTTGCAATAAAAAATATTAGAAAACGCGTTTTCATTAATTCATAAATGCTGAATTGCAATAATTATTAAAATTGTTCCACATTTTCTAATATTAGCTACGTGAATAACACTTTTTTATTTTACTTTTAACTTTACATATGCAAATATCAATAACTTTATTGCCGCCGAAAATAAATTTATTCAAATTGAAACTTTGTTCAAATCGAATATTTTATAATTTTAACAACTACCGATTTTCAGATCACATATAGATTTGAATAAGATCGCAAAATTTAATTCCGATCAGCAAATTTAGAGATCAATGCGTGGCGTTTAACACAGTGATATTCGACCACCGCAACATATATTGCGCCTCCTCTATAATAATGATTAAATGAATATACACCCTCGCTGAGAGAGGTATGGATATAATGCGTAAAAATCTCACGATGGGTAAAATATTTCACTAAATATTCGAGGGATGACAACCGCGCGGTAAACTCCGTACCTCTTTCTACGCATGGACAAAAAACGTACGTGCGCACGTGCATACGCGTACATGTGTGTGCGAGTACCGTGCGCGTCCCATACGTAGATAGCACCCAGGCCAGGATATGTACGTTCCCTGTTGATTGAATGTGACTGTCGTGATGGAAGAAATTTCGCGAGGTACGTCACACCAATACGAACGCGAGCGGGATGAATATGAATGAAACGGGTTTCCGGTCTGGCTGAGCCCGAACCAGTTTTACATTTGCATCCGTATTTGTCGAACGCGAGGGGTGAGTAATAAAGGCAGTCTAATTTTCTCCTCTTTTTCGGTAGCTTTGCACTGTACAGTTGTACACACCCCCGCGATGTTTCGCTCGGTGGAAGCACACATCAGCGCGGCACGAAAAAAAGGACGCCTAGCAACCGCTTTTCGATCGCCGGGCCGCTTGAGTGCCGCGTACCCCTAAATATGTTACAATAAATTGCGTCGCCGTACGTGCGCGTGTTTTCGCGCGTTTGTACATCATGGAACGCGCCTTTTCCCGGCACATTACTGAACGCGTGTTGGCACGCGGAATACATTTAAATGCGTTATAAGCGTGCGAAGTTTCATCAAAATTCCTACGCGACGTCTGCGATCAATTTTTTTCACTGAGGTGATATATATATATGTATATATATATATAAGTGCATGTATTGACAGTCCGAAAGCTAACTTTTGAAATAACTTGTCTTTAATGAGATGATATAAATTGCGTTATAAAATAATAATAGGGAAAAAAGAAAATTTAAATGTGAGGGAGGGGAAATTATTGAAGATATAATATAATTATATTATATATATTGTTATTATATAGATAGATCTAAAAAATGATATAGATACGTGCGATATCTATATTATTAATGAGCACAAATACGATACGTATTGGAATATCGCTTCCTTCGTTATTAATCACGGATACGTTTGACTACTCCATTTTTCTCTCTTCAATAATGCACTTGAGATGCAGCTGGGCACTTATCCTTACTCGAATGCCACGCTTTGCTCTGCACTCAGCAATCGATCCTTTTCCATTTCGATATCCTTTTACATCCACCTCGCACACAATAAGTATGGGTATCTAACTATTCTTTTAACGAAGCAACACCGTTTCGAGCGCGCGCTTGCCGATCCCTTGGTGTTAAAATATCGCGTTACGAGAGGCAGATGTTGGCCGGAAAATTCTGCGAGCAGTTTCCTAGCGTGCGCGCGTATTATCGCCGGAGCGAGCAATCTGTACATGGCAAACGCGGTTTGCGTGTAATCAGGGCACGTTACAGCCACGTTACAACAAAACAACCGAGCTTAGACCAACGTAAAAATGGCCATTAAAAAATCGTATCGCTGAAAACTCGTTCCCTCCGAAATAACACAGACTCTAAATCCAAACCAAAGCCGTTTAAATAAATCCATGTGTTTGAAATTTTTATGGAAACGATTATATTTGATTCAGTCATTTTCTTTACGCTGTTATACGCATGCGTTGTTTTACTAATAAAAAATATAACGTTTGCTTTTAGGAACATGCATATATTAAATAATTCATCAAATAAAATTGCCTCATTATTTGAGTAAAGCAGTACTATATGAGATTCATAAAATTGATTCATAAAATAGTTATTAAAGGCGACATAATAATATAAAATATAATTGATGCATCGAATGTGTGATCAATGTAATGTTACAAAGCCTATAAGAGTAATTAATGAATTAGTTGTAATAAGATATTTTGTATTCATGCCGTACGTAATATAAAATTGCGAGATATATAAAATCATTTTCAAATTTATGCAGTAATAAATTTCGAATAAATATTGTCAGACACAGTTATTCTCTGTATGGTGCAATAACGAAAAATGAATTTATATCACGATATTATAACTCTTTTGACTTTATAAATTGAATCAGTTCAAAAATTCATACTATCGCACCAAAAATTCTCGACCTCATTTATGAAGCAATTAATTTTCTTTAAATATTATAAATTTATTCATTTTTTAGTATCGTGTTCCTTGAATAATTAATTGTTTATATGGCATACAACTATTTCAGATCAGTTAACGTGACTGGAAGAAAACTAATATTTTGTCTACTCCAATTGGTTGCGAGAATGACATAAAAATCGAGCTTTGTCTGTTCAGGGCATCAATTTCACGTTCTCGCTATACAGTTTCTTTACAATAATGTCCGGAAGTTCTCTCTCCGCAATGTGAATCCCGTCGGACATCTAGAGAGATTGATAAAGCTCTGCAACGAACGTACGCCGGGAATAAAGTTAGTAACGAATTGGTAGACAATATTTGGGGAGGGCGATGCACGTGCAGACTGATATCCATCTTTTACGACAACATTCAGATTCAATTTGCTTCTCAATATCAACCAACTCGTACTGCTTGGCTCGATCTGGACTCGATATTTCTATTTGTGTCTCTTTCCTTGTCTCTCTTCTTGCGCTTTATCTCTTTTCTTCTCTGGGCAACTTGGCCGTTCTGGTTTATAGAATACCAACCTCTGCTACGTTGTTGCAATATATTTCTGTAACTTAGAAATATTACATTGAGACCAGAAGGATATCGATGGGAAGTTTCAAGTATATACGGAGTAGATAATATTTACTTTTTGTACTTACTTTTAGCAAGATGGACAGACGTATTGTCATCATCGTATAGTATGAGAGAAGAGAGATATTTAAAAAATTAATTTTCTCAAAAGTTTATGTTGATATTTTCTTAAATATAGATATGTCTTTAAGAATTGGTTATCATAATAAATATTCTTTTTTTTATTATGATTTAAAATGCACTTCACATATCTAAAATCTATTATCGATAAAATTATACGTTTTATTAATATATCGCTTAGCGATAAAAGACGGTATTAGACACATCGTGAATGCCGAATGAGAATTCAGATGTGGATACACGAAATTTAAATCCGCCGTGACATTTAAATCCAATTGTAACGTCAAGGCTATGTTTCTCTAATATTAATGATGATCGAAGCGTAAGAAAACCACTCGACATCGTCGAGTGTGTAATTATGATTGAAACGAAGGAAAGCGGCAAGATAACCGTTGAATGTAAATCTCGATTTAATGAAAAACTTTCCGCGCGTACGGATATAAAAAAGGCTTTTTGTTCCATAATCACTTCGTTCTCCCGCCATCGTCGTTGCTCTCCCGACAGACCGTGAATGGCAGGTACATATCCGTCTATTCCGTTTTACCCTTCGTTCGCTGAAAGCGGACCGTCGAAAATGGCTCATTAGTATTCAGGTGAAAAACGGACAGCCTGAATCGTACACGTATAGATTATTGACACCTGCCGGCCGATCTTTAGCGCCGAATTTCGATCTGTAGAGCCAGTCGACGCAGGAACAAAATAGACTAAATTCGTGTCGCGAATTTAGCATACACGTCGATATTCCACCGTATACATTCTATCGCAATTTCGCATGCGTCGCAAACTACCGAGTAGAGAAGAGAAATATAATTTTGATCCATAGCCAGAGGTGAATCTGAAACAATCTCTGTCAAATGGATTCGCAGCGCTCTCCGGAAAAATCGCGCGTTCATGAACGTCCGTGTGAGGACTGAGGAAATTATGTATAAATTACGGTATAATGTTTATAGAGTTCATCAATTATGTTAATACGAAAATTCAAAAAGACTTGTTTGCCAGAGCATGGACGCGCATGAAATCCCGCTTAACTCACGCGCGGCACTATCGATCCTCTCACTTATCTTCTTAACTTTACAGTTTACACGGTGCGTCCTCCCCCTGTTGCATTATCCAAAACAGATATGCGCGAAGGATCTCCCTTCGTTGGTACTGCGAGGCCACCCCATCGTCTTCGGCAGTAGCGATACGTGGTACTGCAATAGAACGATCAGCCAGCCGATCAGCATAACCCTTTAAAATTCCACGCTCCCTTTCTAATTTCGATTCCAAAGAGAGACGTTGACATTGACATACCCTCGTCGTATTATACTCCCGTCCTGTTTTATTTAGGCAGTGCTTCGCGTGCAATGTACTACTACGGTGCCGGAACCCACAATCGAAATTGTGCTCCGTTCGATTCGCAAATGTCGCGCGTGCACCGAGACCTTATGTTAATAATTACAATCCATTATCGTACGTAACGGAAATTAAAATTAATTTGATTGCTCTAAATAAATCTATAACACCATTTTATATGATGTATAGTAACGCTTCGCGGATCAGCGATCACAGTACAACTTTTATAGAAACTAATTACTTCAGTAAACGTTACGTTATACAATATTATGTCTCTATATGTAAGGAAAATGAGTACTAATGATACAACTTAATTCTACATTTATTCTACATCCTATTTGACATTGTGCAATTTTAATTCTCTTAATTAAGAGAGTTCTAAAAATACTGTCGAAATATTTTAGTGGCAATAGATTAATCTATTATCAAGTGCGATAAGAAAAGAACATTAGTATA